>NW_028320197.1:0-67448 GCF_062004578.1 Staurois parvus
TAAACACCCTCCAGATGGCCGAGAAATCACCCCAATTACCGATCCCTACTGTGCTTCCCCCCAATTACCGATCCCTACTGTGCTTCCCCCCAATTATTACATGACCAATCCCTACAAACCCAACCTCTCCACCACTACCGATCCCTACAAACCCAACCCCTCCACCATTACCATGACCGATCCCTACAAACCCAACCCCTCCACCATTACCATGACCGATCCCTACAAACCCAACCCCTTCACCATTACCATGACCGATCCCTACAAACCCAACCCCTTCCACCATTACCATGACCGATCCCTACAAACCCAACCCCTTCACCATTACCATGACCGATCCCTACAAACCCAACCCCTTTACCATTACCATGACCGATCCCTACAAACCCAACCCCTCCACCATTACCATGACCGATCCCTACAAACCCAACCCCTTCACCATTACCATGACCGATCCCTACAAACCCAACCCCTTCACCATTACCATGACCGATCCCTACAAACCCAACCCCTCCACCATTACCATGACCGATCCCTACAAACCCAACCCCTCCACCATTACCATGACCGATCCCTACAAACCCATCCCCTCCACTATTACCATGACCGATCCCTACAAACCCAACCCCTTCACCATTACCATGACCGATCCCTACAAACCCAACCCCTTCACCATTACCATGACCGATCCCTACAAACCCAACCCCTTCACCATTACCATGACCGATCCCTACAAACCCAACCCCTCCACCATTACCATGACCGATCCCTACAAACCCAACCCCTTCACCATTACCATGACCGATCCCTACAAACCCAACCCCTTCACCATTACCATGACCGATCCCTACAAACCCAACCCCTTCACCATTACCATGACCGATCCCTACAAACCCAACCCCTTCACCAATATATTATGACCAATTGCTAACATTACAATCCCAGCCTCCTAACCCAGCCAGGTTTCTTGATCTAAGGGTTGTTACCCCAGTCAGGTGACAGGTCTGTGATGGCTGTGATGGCTGTGATGGCTGTGATGGCTGTGATGGCTGTGATGGCTGTGATGGCTGTGATGGCTGTGATGGGTGTGATGGGTATGATGGCTGTGATGGCTGTGATGGGTGTGATGGGTGTGATGGGTGTGATGGCTGTGATGGGTGTGATGTCTGTGATGGGTGTGATGGCTGTGATGTCTGTGATGGCTGTGATGGGTGTGATGGCTGTGATGTCTGTGATGGGTGTGATGTCTGTGATGGGTGTGATGTCTGTGATGGGTGTGATGTCTGTGATGGGTGTGATGTCTGTGATGGGTGTGATGTCTGTGATGTCTGTGATGTCTGTGATGTCTGTGATGGGTGTGATGTCTGTGATGGGTGTGATGTCTGTGATGGGTGTGATGTCTGTGATGGGTGTGATGTCTGTGATGGGTGTGATGGGGTGTGATGGGTGTGATGGGTGTGATGGGTGTGATGTCTGTGATGTCTGTGATGTCTGTGATGGCTGTGATGTCTGTGATGGGTGTGATGTCTGTGATGGGTGTGATGTCTGTGATGGGTGTGATGTCTGTGATGGGTGTGATGTCTGTGATGGGTGTGATGTCTGTGATGTCTGTGATGGGTGTGATGTCTGTGATGGGTGTGATGTCTGTGATGGGTGTGATGTCTGTGATGTCTGTGATGTCTGTGATGTCTGTGATGTCTGTGATGTCTGTGATGTCTGTGATGTCTGTGATGTCTGTGATGTCTGTGATGGGTGTGATGGGTGTGATGGGTGTGATGGGTGTGATGTCTGTGATGGGTGTGTGGTGAAGTGAGCGGCGGGTGACACGTTATGTTCTATGTTCAGGATTTTATATTTCCACCATATTAGATGCCATCAATAATCATTTCTTTCTATGGCTGGAAACTATTTCTTATACCAAACACCAGCACCAGGGGGGGAGGGGAGGGGACAGGATGGGTGGTTGGGAAGGGTTAATAGATTGGGGGGGGCATCATATGGTGTGGACTGTGTGAAGGGTGTGGATGGTTGGGATGGGTCAGTGGATGGGAAGGAAGTTTACATGGAAAGGATGGTGTGTGGTGAAGCTAATAGATGAGGTGGGGGGGGGGGCATTACATTGAGAGGATGGGGTGTAGGGGGGTTTGGATGGTTGGGAAGGGTCAATGGTTGGGAGGGGGACATTACAAGGAGAGGATAGGGTGTTGGGGGGGTATGGATGGTTGGGAAGGGTCAATGGTTGGGAGGGGGACATTACATGGAGAGGATAGGGTGTTGGGGGGTATGGATGGTTGGGAAGGGTCAATGGTTGGGAGGGGGACATTACATGGAGAGGATAGGGTGTTGGGGGGTATGGATGGTTGGGAAGGGTCAATGGTTGGGAGGGGGACATTACATGGAGAGGATAGGGTGTTGGGGGGTATGGATGGTTGGGAAGGGTCAATGGTTGGGAGGGGGACATTACATGGAGAGGATAGGGTGTAGGGGGGTATAGATGGTTGGGAAGGGTCAATGGTTGGGAGGGGGACATTACATGGAGAGGATAGGGTGTTGGGGGGGTATGGATGGTTGGGAAGGGTCAATGGTTGGGAGGGGGACATTACATGGAGAGGATAGGGTGTTGGGGGGTATAGATGGTTGGGAAGGGTCAATGGTTGGGAGGGGGACATTACAAGGAGAGGATGGGGTGTAGGGGGGTATGGATGGTTGGGAAGGGTCAATGGTTGGGAGGGGGACATTACATGGAGAGGATAGGGTGTTGGGGGGTATGGATGGTTGGGAAGGGTCAATGGTTGGGAGGGGGACATTACATGGAGAGGATAGGGTGTTGGGGGGGTATGGATGGTTGGGAAGGGTCAATGGTTGGGAGGGGGACGTTACATGGAGAGGATAGGGTGTTGGGGGGTATAGATGGTTGGGAAGGGTCAATGGTTGGGAGGGGGACATTACAAGGAGAGGATGGGGTGTAGGGGGGTATGGATGGTTGGGAAGGGTCAATGGTTGGGAGGGGGACATTACAAGGAGAGGATAGGGTGTTGGGGGGTATGGATGGTTGGGAAGGGTCAATGGTTGGGAGGGGGACATTACATGGAGAGGATAGGGTGTTGGGGGGTATGGATGGTTGGGAAGGGTCAATGGTTGGGAGGGGGACATTACATGGAGAGGATAGGGTGTTGGGGGGTATGGATGGTTGGGAAGGGTCAATGGTTGGGAGGGGGACATTACAAGGAGAGGATAGGGTGTTGGGGGGTATTGATGGTTGGGAAGGGTCAATGGTTGGGAGGGGGACATTACATAGAGAGGATAGGGTGTTGGGGGGTATGGATGGTTGGGAAGGGTTAATGGTTGGGAGGGGGACATTACAGGAAGAGGATGGGGTGTTGGGGGGTATGGATGGTTGGGAAGGGTCAATGGTTGGGAGGGGGACATTACAGGGAGAGGATGGGGTGTTGGGGGGTATGGACAGTTGAGAAGAGTCAATGTTTGGGAGGGGGACATTACAGGGAGAGGATAGGGTGTTGGGGGATGCATAGCTCAGAAGGGTTAATTAATGGGGGGGGCATTACATGGAAAGGAAAGTGTGTAAGGGGTATGGATGGTTGGAAAGGGTCAATGGATGGAAGGAGGACAATACATGAAAAGAACAAGGTGATTGGAAAGGGTTAATAGATTGTAGAAGGACATTACATAGGGAGGACAGGTTGTTGGGAGGGGTTATGGATGGTTGGGAAGGGTCAAAGGATGGGAGGGGGCATTACATGGAGAGGACAGTGTGTCAGGGGTATGGATGGTTGGAAAGCGTTAATGTATGGAAGGAGGACATTACATGGAGAGAATGTGGTGATTGGAAAGGGTTAATAGATGGTTTGGAGGACATTACATAGGGAGAACAGGGTGTGGGGGGGGGGGTGTTATGGATGGTTGGGAAGGGTCAAAGGATGGGAGGGGGCATTACATGGAGGGGACAGTGTGTTGGGAAGGGTTAATAGATGGGAGACAGGCATTACATGGAGAGGACAGGATGCTGGAGGGGATGGATGGTTGGGAAGGCTCATTGGATTGGCAGGAGGACATTACATGGACAGGATGGAGTGTCTGTAGGTATGGATGTTAGAGAAGGGTCAATGGATGAAAGGAGGACATTACATAGGGAGGACAGGGTGTTGGGAGGTATGGATGGTTGGGAAGGGTCAAAGGATGGGAGGGGACATTACATGGAGAGGATGGGGTGTTGGGGAGGATGAGTGTTTGGGAAGGGTTAATAGATGGGAGACAATAGATGGGAGACAATAGATGGGAGACAGGCATTACATGGAGAGGACAGGATGCCGGAGGGGATGGATGGTTGGGAAGGCTCAATGGATTGGTAAGAGGACATTACATGGACAGGATGGAGTGTCTGTAGGTATGGATGTTAGAGAAGGGTCAATGGATGAAAGGAGGACATTACATGGAGAGGACAGGGTGTTGGAGGAGATAAATGGGTGGGAGGGGTACATTACATGAAGGGGATTGGGTGTTGGGGGAATGGGTGGTTGAGAAGGGTAAATAGATGAGGGGAGGACATTACATGGCTAGGACAGTGTGTAAGGGGTATGGATGATTAGGAAGGGTAAATAGATAGGAGAAGGGTATTACATGGAGAGGACAGGGTGTTGGGGATATGGATGGTTGGGAAGGGTCAATGGATAGGAGAAGAACATTATATGAGGAGGATTGGGTTTCGGAGGTATGGATAGTTGGGAAGGGTCAATTGATGGGAGAAGAATGTTACATGGAGAGGACAGGGTGTTTGGGACATGGATGGCTGGGAAGGGTCAATGGATAGGAGAAGAACATTACATGAGGAGGATGGGGGTGTTGGGGGTATGGATGATTAGGAAGGGTCAATGCATGGGAGGAGGACATGGCATGAGGAGGATGGGGTGTTGGGGGTATGGATGATTAGGAAGGGTCAATGCATGGGAGGAGGACATTGCATGAGGAGGATGGGGTGTTGGGGGCATGGATGATTGGCAAGGGTCAATGGATGAGAGAAGGACATTGCATGGAGAGGACAGGATGTTGGGTGGTTGGGAAGGGTAAATGGATGGGAGGAGAACATTACATGAGGACGGTGTTTGGGATGTACATGGTTAGGAAGGGTTAACAGATGGGAGGAAGACATTACATAGAGAGGAAAGGATGGTTGGGAAGGGTTGACACCTAGGCGGGAAGTGGGTTTGATGGAGTGGTGTGGGCGGGGTTGGGACTCTCTAGGGTGGATGCAGCAATGTTGGTGGCTCAGTTTCTCAGGAGAACAGGCAGGGAGGAGGAAGTGCTGGTCCAGGATGAGGTATGACAGTGCTGTTCCAGGGTGAGGGATGACAGGAATGAGGTAGAGCAGGGATCACATCCTCTGTAATTTCTCTGTCAGCTCTCTCCTGTCTCTGCTCTCTCACTGCTGTCTCCCTCCTCACGCTGCACTCATAGTATCCACCTAGCTGTCATTGCATAGCTTGTGATTGTCTTTCTCTTCCTATTGGTTGGGCTTTGCTGAAGATAGAGCAATGTTCTGTTACTGGATTTTGGCACATGTGGGTTGTAATGTCAGAAGAGCTGACAATTTATCGATAAGATGAGATTTAGAAGAGACTTGTCTGTGGGTCGGTTCTGCCAGGTGCCCAGTCCATATAGTTGATACAGCGGTTGGGAGGTGGATATTACAAGGAGATAATGGAGTGCTGGGGGATGAATGGCTCAGAAGGGTTAATAAATGGGAGAATGGGAGAGGAACGTTACATGGACAGCATAGGGTGTCAGGGGTATGGATGGTTGAGTAGGGTAAATAGATGGGAGGAGGACATTACATGGAGAGGACAGGGTGTTGGGGGTATGGATGGTTGAGAAGGGTAAATAGATGGGAGGAGGACATTATATGGAGAGGACAGGGTGTTGGGGATATGGATAGTTGGGAAGGGTCAATGGATGGGAAAAGAATGTTACATGGACAGGACAGAGCGTTGGAGGTATGGATGGTTGGGAAGGGTCAATGAAAAGGAGAAGTACATTACATGAGGAGGATTGGGTGTCGGGGGTATGGATAGTTGGGAAGGGTCAATGGATGGGAAAAGATTACATGGACAGGACAGGGTGTCGGGGGTATGGATGGTTGGGAAGGGTTAATGGATAGGAGAAGAATGTTACATGGAGAGGATGGGATGTTGGGGTATGGATGGTTGGGAAGGGTTAATGAATAGGAGAAAAACATTACATGGAGAGGATGGGGTATGGATGGTTGGGAAGGGTCAATGAAAAGGAGAAGTACATTACATGAGGAGGATTGGGTGTCGGGGGTATGGATAGTTGGGAAGGGTTAATGGATGGGAGAAGAATGTTACATGGAGAGGACAGGGTG
Source organism: Staurois parvus (assembly GCF_062004578.1). Classification (NCBI taxonomy): domain Eukaryota; kingdom Metazoa; phylum Chordata; class Amphibia; order Anura; family Ranidae; genus Staurois; species Staurois parvus. Next base: position 6,398 of record NW_028320197.1, read on the forward strand.
TTGGGGTATGGATGGTTGGGAAGGGTTAATGGATGGGAGAAGAATGTTACATGGAGAGGATGAGGTATGGATGGTTGGGAAGGGTCAACGAAAAGGAGAAGTACTTTACATGAGGAAGATTGGGTGTCGGTGGTATGGATGGTTGGGAAGGGTTAATGGATGGGAGAAGAATGTTACATGGACAGGACAGGGTGTTGGGGGTATGGATGGTTGGGAAGGGTTAATGGATGGGAGAAGAATGTTACATGGACAGGACAGGGTGTTGGGAGTATGGATAGTTGGGAAGGGTCAATGGATGGGAGAAGAATATTACATGGAGAGGACAGGGTGTTGGGGATATGGATGGTTGGGAAGGGTTAATGGATAGGAGAAGAACATTACATGAGGAAGATTGGGTGTCGGGGGTATGGATAGTTGGGAAGGGTTAATGGACAGGAGCAGAACATTACATGGAGAGGATGGGGTATGGATGGTTGGGAAGGGTTAATGGATGAGAGAAGAATGTTACATGGACAGGACGGGGTGTTGGGGTATGGATGGTTGGGAGGGGTTAATGAATAGGAGAAGAACATTACATGGAGAGGATGGGGTATGGATGGTTGGGAAGGGTTAATAGATAGGAGAAGAACATTACATGGACAGGACAGGGTGTCGGGGGTATGGATGGTTGGGAAGGGTCAATGGATGGGAGAAGAATATTACATGGAGAGGACAGGGTGTTGGGGGTATGGATGGTTGGGAAGGGTCAATGAAAAGGAGAAGTATATTACATGAGGAGGATTGGGTGTCGGGAGTATGGATAGTTGGGAAGGCTCAATGGATGGGAGAAGAATATTACATGGAGAGGACAGGGTGTTGGGGGTATGGATAGTTGGGAAGGGTTAATGGATGGGAGAAGAACATTACATGGAGAGGACAGGGTGTTGGGGGTATGGATGGTTGGGAAGGGTTAATGGATAGGAGAAGAACATTACATGGACAGGACAGGGTGTCGGGGGTATGGATGGTTGGGAAGGGTCAATGGATGGGAGAAGAATATTACATGGACAGGACAGGGTGTTGGGGGTATGGATGGTTGGGAAGGGTTAATGAATAGGAGAAGAACATTACATGGAGAGGATGGGGTATGGATGGTTGGGAAGGGTTAATGGATAGGAGAAGAACATTACATGAGGAGAATTGGGTGTCGGGGGTATGGATGGTTGGGAAGGGTTAATGGATGAGAGAAGAATGTTACATGGACAGGACGGGGTGTTGGGGTATGGATGGTTGGGAGGGGTTAATGGATAGGAGAAGAACATTACATGGACAGGACAGGGTGTCGGGGGTATGGATGGTTGGGAAGGGTTAATGGATGGGAGAAGAATATTACATGGAGAGGACAGGGTGTTGGGGGTATGGATGGTTGGGAAGGGTTAATGGATGGGAGAAGAACATTAAATAATAAATAACACAAAAAACAGCACAAAAAAACAAATAAATAAATGTCCGTGCAAAAATATATATATATAATATTTCAAATATAAGTCCTTATTTTCCCACTTTGTATGGTAATTATAATGGTTTAATGATCAGGTGTGGTAGTGGGAGGGAGTTTCTATTATTTTGCATAGGAGATGGATGAGAGCTCTCCCTAAGGGGTATAAAAGACGGCTGGAGACTGAAGGTGGTGTCTTGAGAACGCCCTGTGGGTGGGGCGAAACGCGTTGATGCACTTCCGGTCTGCCGTCATCTTGGCCTACGTCACTTCCGGTATTTGGAACGCACGCCGACTTTTGCGGTTCAAGCGGCCATCTTAGAGGTGGAAAGCTGGTCATCCTCTACAGTGATCCTTAAAGCGTGAGATCCCTATATTTACAATTTGGAAACTTGTTCCTTTGAAGCCTTTGAGGCTACTAAACAAGGCCTGTTATTGTATGAAACGTAAGTGTCCTTCTTCTATGGATTTATATGTATTGAGTGGCAGGATTACACTATGTAGCCTTTCTTTCCTTGCACACTATTGAGGATTCCATGGAGAAGGAGAGTGGAGTCGATTGCGGTATCTAAGCAGGGTGAAGGAGGAGATTTGAGTTCCTCTTGAGGGGCTATAGGATCCCTTATATCCTATGAGGCTTATTACTCACCTCCATCTGGTGAGTGCGCTCAATATTATTTTTCACGTGGTGATCAGGTGGAAGCACATTTTGGAACATTGTCTTGAAAATCCTTTTGGGAAAATAAGGACTTATGTTTGAAATATTATATATATATATTTGGACGGACATTTATTTATTTGTGATTATTTTTATTTATTTAATTTTTGCGCTGTTTTTTTGTGTTATTCATTATTGGTGGTTTTCACTGGTGCACAGCTGCATAATTGTATACTTTCTTTGATTGGCGCTGGGATTTTGTAGTTTGTTTAGGAGAAGAACATTACATGGAGAGGATGGGGATATGGATGGTTGGGAAGGGTCAATAAAAAAGGAGAAGTACATTACATGAGGAGGATTGGGTGTCGGGGGTATGGATAGTTGGGAAGGGTTAATGGCTGGGAGAAGAACATTACATGGAGAGGATGGGGTATGGATGGTTGGGAAGGGTCAATAAAAAAGGAGAAGTACATTACATGAGGAGGATTGGGTGTCGGGGGTATGGATAGTTGGGAAGGGTCAATGGATGGGAGAAGAATGTTATATGGACAGAACAGGGTGTTGGGGTATGGATGGTTGGGAAGGGTTAATGGCTGGGAGAAGAACATTACATGGAGAGGATGGGGTATGGATAGTTGGGAAGGGTTAATGGCTGGGAGAAGAACATTACTTGGAGAGGATTGGGTGTCGGGGGGTATGGATAGTTGGGAAGGGTTAATGGATAGGAGAAGTACATTACTTGGAGAGGATTGGGTGTCGGGGGTATGGATAGTTGGGAAGGGTCAATGGATGGGAGAAGAATATTAAATGGAGAGGATGGGGTATGGATGGTTGGGAAGGGTCAATGAAAAGGAGAAGTACATTACATGGAGAGGATTGGGTGTCGGGGGTATGGATGGTTGGGAAGGGTCAATGGATGGGAGAAGAATGTTACATGGACAGGACAGGGTGTTGGGGGTATGGATGGTTGGGAGGGGTCAATGGATAGGAGAAGAACATTACATGGAGAGTGTGACGGAGGATAAGTGGGACAGAACACACAAGGCAGACGGCAAACACTTAAAGCTTTATTAGGACAACGGTCACTCAATGGGGAGTAGTGCAGGGAGAGAGAGTCCAAAATCCTTGTAATCCAGCCCCGGGGGGGCAAAGTTAAAGTCTCTACAGCAATTTGTAATCCAAGAGGTGGTTCATAAGCAGTCAGATAGCACAAGGGGAGCATACACTCACACAAAGCTGATGCGATAGTCTCAGGCAGAGCTGACAGCGTTCCAAGCAGGGCTGATGTAGCTTCTGGGATCCCCCTTCCTCCAATAGAGCTCAGGCAGAGCCGGGGGGCCACTAGAGTCCAGCTGGACCCCTCAGTGGTTGCCCAGCAGAATGGTTCCACAAGAGAGACCAGCACTTTATTATTATTATTATTATTATACAGTATTTATAAAGCGCCAATAGTTCGCTCAGCGCTGTACATTACAGAGGGGGACAGAACATGTGACAGAACAATACCAATACAATGCAAAACATGAGGGGATCAAGGGCCCTGCTCTTTCGAGCTTACAATCTAGGAGGGAGGGGGTGGTGGCACAGGAGGAGATAGCTGTGGGGGATGGAGTGGTTGGAAGAGTGGAGGAGGTCGGCAAGTTAGCAGGGGGTGGGGTAGGCTTCCCTGAAGAGATGGGTTTTCAGGGTGCGCCTAAAGGAGAGGAGAGTAGGTGATAATCTGATGGGTTGGGCAGGGAGTTCCAGAGGATGGGTGACACCCTGGAGAAGTCCTGGAGGCGGGCATGGGAGGAGGAGACCAGGGAACTAGAGAGAAGGAGGTCTTGTGAGGAGCGGAGTGTGCGTGTTGGGCGGTACTTGGATATTAGGTCAGTGATGTAGTTCGGGGCAGTATGGTGGACAGCTTTGTACGTCAGCGTTAGGATTTTGAATTTGATCCGTTGCGCAATCGGAAGCCAGTGGAGGGATTGGCAGAGGGGGGTGGAGGACACTGAGTGGAGGCCAGTGGAGGGATTGGCAGAGGGGGGTGGAGGACACTGAGTGGAGGCCAGTGGAGGGATTGGCAGAGGGGGGTGGTGGAGACAAAGCGGTTGGAAAGGTGAATGAGTCTGGCAGCCGTGTTCAGGATGGACTGAAGAGGGGATAGCCAGCGGCGAGGCAGGCCAGTGAGGAGGGAGTTGCAGTAGTCGAGTCGTGATATGATGAGGGAGTGGATGAGCTGTTTAGTGGTTTCTGGGGTTAGGAACGTGCGGATTTTGGCGATGTTGTGGAGGTGGAGTCTGCACGTTGCGGAGGTGGAGTCTGCACGAGTTTGTTAAAGATTGGACTTGGGGCTGGAAGGATAGGTTGGAGTCCAGAATGACACCCAGTACTCTGGCCTGCGGGGCGGGTTTGATGGTAGCGTTGTTGGATGTGATGGAGAAATCAATGGGGGGTGGTGTCCGGGCTGGGGGGAAGACAAGAAACTCGCCTCTTAAACCCCCTGAGCAGGAAGAGAGGCGGAGGGGGGTCATTATCAGGTGACAATGAAGAGAATGGAACTACAGTAATTTAATTTGTGGCTGTACACAGAAAGGACTGGTTGGGCAGGATAATTAGTGGGGGAAATACGTTCATACAAAAGTAAGGCACTAATTAGTGGGGAGGATATTAGAATTAGGCATCTTGGTTGAACAGGATGGACACTGAAACAGGTTCTGGTCCAGGGTGAGGGGTGACGGTTCTGGTCCAGGGTGAGGGGTGACGGTTCTGGTCCAGGGTGAGGGATCACATCCTCTGTCACGTTCTTTGCTGGCGCTCTTCTGTCTCCCTCTTCATGCTGCACTCATATGCACAGCTGATCGGCTTTCTCTTCCTATTGGACAGAGCAATGTTCTGTTCCTGGATTCAGCACATGTAGGGTGTGGTGTCACAGTAGGGTGTGGTGTCAGGGTGTGATGTCACAGTAGGGTGTGGTGTCAGGGTGTGATGTCACAGTAGGGTGTGGTGTCACAGTAGGGTGTGGTGTCAGGGTGTGATGTCACAGTAGGGTGTGGTGTCACAGTAGGGTGTGGTGTCAGGGTGTGATGTCACAGTAGGGTGTGGTGTCACAGTAGGGTGTGGTGTCAGGGTGTGATGTCACAGTAGGGCGTGATGTCACAGCAGGGTGTGGTGTCACAAGAGCTGACACTCTATGGGTAAGATGCAATTGTCTGTAGGTTGGCTCTGCCGGGTGCCCGGTCCATACAGGCGGTCAGGAAGAAGATCGAACACCTTCAGAAGGTTGTGGACGATGCCGAAGATCGAGCCGATGCGATGCAGAGGAAGCTGGATGTAGAAAGACAAAGTCGGGAGAGGGTAAGACAGGGACCAATCCTCCTCTGTCCCCATGATGGACTGTGCTGGGGTCCTCGTCCCCAGTCCCCGGGATGGACTGTGCTGGGGTCCTCGTCCTCAGTCCCCAGGATGGAATGTGCTGGGGTCCTCGTCCTCTGTCCCCGGAATGGACTGTGCTGGGGTCCTCGTCCCCTGTCCCCGGGATGGACTGTGCTGGGGTCCTCGTCCCCTGTCCCCGGGATGGACTGTGCTGGGGTCCTCGTCCCCTGTCCCCGGGATGGACTGTGCTGGGGTCCCCGTCCCCTGTCCCCGGGATGGACTGTGCTGGGGTCCTCGTCCCCTGTCCCCGGGATGGACTGTGCTGGGGTCCTCGTCTCCTGTCCCCGGGATGGACTGTGCTGGGGTCCTCTGTCCCCAGGATGGACTGTGCTGGGGTCCTCTGTCCCCAGGATGGACTGTGCTGGGGTCTTTGTCCTCTGTCCCCAGTCCCCGGGATGGACTGTGCTGGGGTCCTCGTCCCCTGTCCCCGGGATGGACTGTGCTGGGGTCCTCGTCCCCTGTCCCCGGGATGGACTGTGCTGGGGTCCTCGTCCCCTGTCCCCGGGATGGACTGTGCTGGGGTCCTCGTCCCCTGTCCCCGGGATGGACTGTGCTGGGGTCCTCGTCCCCAGGATGGACTGTGCTGGGGTCTTTGTCCTCTGTCCCCAGTCTCCGGGATGGACTGTGCTGGGGTCCTCGTCCCCTGTCCCCGGGATGGACTGTGCTGGGGTCCTCGTCCCCTGTCCCCGGGATGGACTGTGCTGGGGTCTTCGTCCCCTGTCCCCGGGATGGACTGTGCTGGGGTCCTCGTCCTCAGTCCCCCGGATGGACTGTGCTGGGGTCCTCGTCCTCAGTCCCCCGGATGGACTGTGCTGGGTTCCTCGTCCTCAGTCCCCCGGATGGACTGTGCTGGGTTCCTCGTCCTCAGTCCCCGGGATGGACTGTGCTGGGGTCCTCGTCCCCTCTCCCCGGGATGGACTGTGCTGGGGTCCTCGTCCCCTGTCCCCGGGATGGACTGTGCTGGGGTCCTCGTCCCCTGTCCCCGGGATGGACTGTGCTGGGTTCCTCGTCCTCAGTCCCCGGGATGGACTGTGCTGGGTTCCTCGTCCTCAGTCCCCGGGATGGACTGTGCTGGATTCCTCGTCCTCAGTCCCCGGGATGGACTGTGCTGGGGTCCTCGTCCCCTGTCCCCGGGATGGACTGTGCTGGGTTCCTCGTCCTCAGTCCCCAGGATGTGGTGATTAGTTGCTCTTCTTCATTTATACTGAAAACAGACATAGTGATAAAATGGGGTGTGTCTTGTTATAAATGGGGCGTGTCTTGTTATAAATGGGGCGTGTCTTGTTATAAATGGGGCGTGTCTTGTTATAAATGGGGCGTGTCTTGTTATGAATGGGGTGTGTATTGTTATGAATGGGCGTGGCTTGTTATAAATGGGGAGTGTCTTGTTATAAATGGGGCGTGCCCTGTTATAAATGGGGTGTGTCTTGTTATAAATGGGGTGTAGTGCGCACACCACTGCTTCTAGTGTAATATAATGTGTATGGAGGACAATGGGGTGTATGGAGGACAATGGGGTGTATGGAGGACAATGGGGTGTATGGAGGACAATGGGGTGTATGGTGCCTCAGCAAAGGTTTCATCCAATGACCCGTCCTGTTATATCTATGTCATAGGAAGAGGGCGAGGTGACCCGTCCAGTCATAGGAAGAGGGTGAGGTGACCCGTCCAGTCATAGGAAGAGGGCGAGGTGACCCGTCCGGTCATAGGAAGAGGGCGAGGTGACCCGTCCGGTCATAGGAAGAGGGCGAGGTGACCCGTCCGGTCATAGGAAGAGGGCGAGGTGACCCATCCCCTCATAGGAAGAGGGTGAGGTGACCCGTCCTGTTATATCTGTAAAAGGAAGAGGGTGAGGTGACCCGTCCCCTCATAGGAAGAGGGTGAGGTGACCCGTCCGGTCATAGGAAGAGGGCGAGGTGACCCGTCCGGTCATAGGAAGAGGGCGAGGTGACCCGTCCGGTCATAGGAAGAGGGCGAGGTGACCCGTCCGGTCATAGGAAGAGGGCGAGGTGACCCGTCCATTCATAGTACTTACTTTCTTCTTCAGGCTGAAGCTGACGTGGCCTCCCTGAACAGACGTATCCAGCTGGTGGAGGAGGAGTTGGACCGCGCTCAGGAACGATTGGCCACCGGTCTGCAGAAGCTGGAGGAGACTGAGAAGGCCGTGGATGAGAGTGAAAGGTATGTATGGTGCCCACATACTAAGTACACGCAACTCAGTGGTCACTACGGACATGGGATGCACTCAGAACATGACATCTAGTGCTCAGTCATTACATGGGAACATACCCTGAGCACAGGATCTTCTTCTCTAACTCATGGGATCTAATGCTGACCTGGAATACAGGATCTAGTGTTCACCAGGAACAAGGGATCTAGTGCTCACCTTGAACATGGGATCTAGTCCTCATCACAGACAAGGGATCTAGTGTTCACCAGGGACATGGGATCTAGTGTTCACCAGGAACAAGGGATCTAGTGCTCACCTTGAACGTGGGATCTAGTCCTCATCACAGACATGGGATCTAGTGTTCACCAGGGACATGGGATCTAGTCCTCATCACAGACAAGGGATCTAGTGTTCACCAGGGACAAGGAATCTAGTGCTCAGCTGGTATACTGAATCCGGTTCCCCCTTGGACATGAGGTTTAGTCTTCCTTCAGGACTCACCTAGGACATAGGCCTTAGTGCACACTGCAGACATGGGATTCAGTGCCCATCTAGGACATGGGATCTAGTGCACAGTCTGTGTTCATGTTAAGCTGTGAGCTCATGAGCTGAATATCACAGGAAACGAGAGTTTTGAGGTATAAACTGATCACCACCCGACCTACCTAACAATGATTGGTGCCGCCCTCACCTCAGGCTCTTCATTTTCAGAAATCAGCTGGACATTGGAATTGGGTGTCAGAAGAGGCAATGATTGGTGGATACGTGAAGACACGACCACCATCTAATGTGTGTAGAACAATTCATTCTAGACCATGATTGGTGGATATGTGAAGACATGATCACCATCTAATGTGTGTAGAACAATTCATTCTAGACCATGATTGGTGGATACGGGAAGACACGATCACCATCTAATGTGTGTAGAACAAGTCATTCTAGACCATGATTGGTGGATATGTGAAGACATGATCACATCTAATGTGTGTAGAACAATTCATTCTAGACCATGATTGGTGGATACGGGAAGACACGACCACCATCTAATGTGTGTAGAACAATTCATTCTAGACCATGATTGGTGGATACGGGAAGACACGACCACCATCTAATGTGTGTAGAACAATTCATTCTAGACCATGATTGGTGGATACGTGAAGACACGACCACCATCTAATGTGTGTAGAACAATTCATCCTAGACCATGATTGGTGGATACGTGAAGACACGATCACCATCTAATGTGTGTAGAACAAGTCATTCTAGACCATGATTGGTGGATACGGGAAGACATGATCACCATCTAATGTGTGTAGAACAATTCATCCTAGACCATGATTGGTGGATACGTGAAGACACGACCACCATCTAATGTGTGTAGAACAATTCATTCTAGACCATGATTGGTGGATATGTGAAGACATGATCACCATCTAATGTGTGTAGAACAATTCATTCTAGACCATGATTGGTGGATACGTGAAGACACGACCACCATCTAATGTGTGTAGAACAAGTCATTCTAGACCATGATTGGTGGATACGTGAAGACACGACCACCATCTAATGTGTGTAGAACAATTCATCCTAGACCATGATTGGTGGATACGTGAAGACACGACCACCATCTAATGTGTGTAGAACAAGTCATTCTAGACCATGATTGGTGGATACGGGAAGACAAGACTACCATCTAATGTGTGTAGAACAATTCATTCTAGACCATGATTGGTGGATACGTGAAGACACGACCACCATCTAATGTGTGTAGAACAATTCATCCTAGACCATGATTGGTGGATACGTGAAGACATGACCGCCATCTAATGTGTGTAGAACAAGTCATTCTAGACCATGATTGGTGGATACGTGAAGACACGACCACCATCTAATGTGTGTAGAACAATTCATTCTAGACCATGATTGGTGGATACGTGAAGACACGACCACCATCTAATGTGTGTAGAACAATTCATTCTAGACCATGATTGGTGGATACGGGAAGACACGATCACCATCTAATGTGTGTAGAACAAGTCATTCTAGACCATGATTGGTGGATACGGGAAGACACGACCACCATCTAATGTGTGTAGAACAATTCATCCTAGACCATGATTGGTGGATACGTGAAGACATGACCACCATCTAATGTGTGTAGAACAAGTCATTCTAGACCATGATTGGTGGATATGTGAAGACATGATCACCATCTAATGTGTGTAGAACAATTCATTCTAGACCATGATTGGTGGATATGTGAAGACATGATCACCATCTAATGTGTGTAGAACAATTCATCCTAGACCATGATTGGTGGATATGTGAAGACATGATCACCATCTAATGTGTGTAGAACAATTCATCCTAGACCATGATTGGTGGATACGTGAAGACACGATCACCATCTAATGTGTGTAGAACAAGTCATTCTAGACCATGATTGGTGGATATGTGAAGACATGATCACCATCTAATGTGTGTAGAACAATTCATTCTAGACCATGATTGGTGGATATGTGAAGACATGATCACCATCTAATGTGTGTAGAACAATTCATTCTAGACCATGATTGGTGGATACGGGAAGACACGATCACCATCTAATGTGTGTAGAACAATTCATTCTAGACCATGATTGGTGGATACGGGAAGACACGACCACCATCTAATGTGTGTAGAACAAGTCATTCTAGACCATGATTGGTGGATACGTGAAGACACGACCACCATCTAATGTGTGTAGAACAATTCATCCTAGACCATGATTGGTGGATACGTGAAGACACGATCACCATCTAATGTGTGTAGAACAAGTCATTCTAGACCATGATTGGTGGATACGTGAAGACACGACCACCATCTAATGTGTGTAGAACAATTCATTCTAGACCATGATTGGTGGATATGTGAAGACATGATCACCATCTAATGTGTGTAGAACAATTCATTCTAGACCATGATTGGTGGATACGGGAAGACACGATCACCATCTAATGTGTGTAGAACAAGTCATTCTAGACCATGATTGGTGGATACGTGAAGACACGACCACCATCTAATGTGTGTAGAACAATTCATCCTAGACCATGATTGGTGGATACGTGAAGACACGACCACCATCTAATGTGTGTAGAACAAAGTCATTCTAGACCATGATTGGTGGATACGTGAAGACACGATCACCATCTAATGTGTGTAGAACAATTCATTCTAGACCATGATTGGTGGATACGGGAAGACACGACCACCATCTAATGTGTGTAGAACAATTCATTCTAGACCATGATTGGTGGATACGGGAAGACACGACCACCATCTAATGTGTGTAGAACAATTCATTCTAGACCATGATTGGTGGATACGTGAAGACACGACCACCATCTAATGTGTGTAGAACAATTCATCCTAGACCATGATTGGTGGATACGTGAAGACATGACCGCCATCTAATGTGTGTAGAACAAGTCATTCTAGACCATGATTGGTGGATACGTGAAGACACGACCACCATCTAATGTGTGTAGAACAATTCATTCTAGACCATGATTGGTGGATACGTGAAGACACGACCACCATCTAATGTGTGTAGAACAATTCATTCTAGACCATGATTGGTGGATACGTGAAGACACGACCACCATCTAATGTGTGTAGAACAATTCATTCTAGACCATGATTGGTGGATACGGGAAGACACGATCACCATCTAATGTGTGTAGAACAAGTCATTCTAGACCATGATTGGTGGATACGGGAAGACACGACCACCATCTAATGTGTGTAGAACAAGTCATTCTAGACCATGATTGGTGGATACGTGAAGACACGATCACCATCTAATGTGTGTAGAACAAGTCATTCTAGACCATGATTGGTGGATACGTGAAGACATGACCACCATCTAATGTGTGTAGAACAATTCATCCTAGACCATGATTGGTGGATACGTGAAGACACGATCACCATCTAATGTGTGTAGAACAAGTCATTCTAGACCATGATTGGTGGATACGGGAAGACACGACCACCATCTAATGTGTGTAGAACAAGTCATTCTAGACCATGATTGGTGGATACGGGAAGACACGACCACCATCTAATGTGTGTAGAACAAGTCATTCTAGACCATGATTGGTGGATACGTGAACACAAGACCACCATCTAATGTGTGTAGAACAATTCATCCTAGACCATGATTGGTGGATACGTGAAGACACGACCACCATCTAATGTGTGTAGAACAATTCATTCTAGACCATGATTGGTGGATATGTGAAGACATGATCACATCTAATGTGTGTAGAACAATTCATTCTAGACCATGATTGGTGGATACGGGAAAGACACGACCACCATCTAATGTGTGTAGAACAATTCATTCTAGACCATGATTGGTGGATACGGGAAGACACGACCACCATCTAATGTGTGTAGAACAATTCATCCTAGACCATGATTGGTGGATACGTGAAGACACGATCACCATCTAATGTGTGTAGAACAAGTCATTCTAGACCATGATTGGTGGATACGTGAAGACACGACCACCATCTAATGTGTGTAGAACAATTCATTCTAGACCATGATTGGTGGATACGTGAAGACACGACCACCATCTAATGTGTGTAGAACAATTCATTCTAGACCATGATTGGTGGATACGTGAAGACACGACCACCATCTAATGTGTGTAGAACAATTCATTCTAGACCATGATTGGTGGATACGGGAAGACACGATCACCATCTAATGTGTGTAGAACAAGTCATTCTAGACCATGATTGGTGGATACGTGAAGACACGATCACCATCTAATGTGTGTAGAACAAGTCATTCTAGACCATGATTGGTGGATACGTGAAGACATGACCACCATCTAATGTGTGTAGAACAATTCATCCTAGACCATGATTGGTGGATACGTGAAGACACGATCACCATCTAATGTGTGTAGAACAAGTCATTCTAGACCATGATTGGTGGATACGGGAAGACACGACCACCATCTAATGTGTGTAGAACAAGTCATTCTAGACCATGATTGGTGGATACGGGAAGACACGACCACCATCTAATGTGTGTAGAACAAGTCATTCTAGACCATGATTGGTGGATACGTGAAGACACGATCACCATCTAATGTGTGTAGAACAAGTCATTCTAGACCATGATTGGTGGATACGTGAAGACATGACCACCATCTAATGTGTGTAGAACAATTGATCCTAGACCATGATTGGTGGATACGTGAAGACACGACCACCATCTAATGTGTGTAGAACAATTCATCCTAGACCATGATTGGTTGAAGTTGCATACGACTTTATTCCTAAGTCAAGCTGTGGACCCGTAGTATATGACATGGAACATTCTGGTGTTGGGTAACGTCCCATGTTCGTGTACATGCTGTAGGTATAATATTGCTTGGTGTGATCTAGCCTGTAAGGTCCAATGTTAACGTTTTGTTATCCTCATTAATGTGCCGTCAATATCCAATTTCTTTTTATAAAAGCAGAAGGTGGCACATGCAGGATAGATCTGTAGGAGAGTCACAGTTTTTCTATATTTGGTTCATTTCCAGTTGGGTTACTCTGGATTTCATATGTGGATCTCTTTCAGAGGAATGAAGGTCATTGAGAACAGAGCCACCAAAGATGAAGAGAAGATGCATGACCAGGACCTGCAGCTTAAAGATGCCAAACATGTAGCTGAGGACTCTGACAGGAAGTATGAAGAGGTAAGTTCCTCGTCATTGGCGCTCAGTAGTCTGCAATGGGTGCCCTGTATCTTCATCTTGTATCTCCAATGACTGGAGCATGCCTGTCCATCATGGGTGCCTTGTATCACCAATCACTGGCGCATGCCTGTCCATCATGGGTGCCTTGTATCTCCAATCACTGGAGCATGCCTGTCCATCATGGGTGCCTTGTATCTCCAATCACTGGAACATGCCTGTCCATCATGGGTGCCTTGTATCTCCAATCACTGGAACATGCCTGTCCATCATGGGTGCCTTGTATCTCCAATCACTGGAACATGCCTGTCCATCATGGGTGCCTTGTATCTCCAATCACTGGAACATGCCTGTCCATCATGGGTGCCTTGTATCTCCAATCACTGGCACATGCCTGTCCATCATGGGTATCTTGTATCTCCAATCACTGGAGCATGCCTGTCCATCATGGGTGCCTTGTATCTCCAATCACTGGCACATGCCTGTCCATCATGGGTGCCTTGTATCTCCAATCACTGGAGCATGCCTGTCCATCATGTGTGCCTTGTATCTCCAATCACTGGCGCATGCCTGTCCATCATGGGTGCCTTGTATCTCCAATCACTGGCGCATGCCTGTCCATCATGTGTGCCTTGTATCTCCAATCACTGGATGCCTGTCCATCATGGGTGCCTTGTATCTCCAATCAGAGGCGCATGCCTGTCCATCATGGGTATCTTGTATCTCCAATCACTGGAGCATGCCTGTCCATCCTGTCCATCATGGGTATCTTGTATCTCCAATCACTGGAGCATGCCTGTCCGTCATGGGTGCCTTGTATCTCCAATCACTGGAGCATGCCTGTCCATCCTGTCCATCATGGGTGTCTTGTATCACCAATCACTGGAGCATGCCTGTCCATCCTGTCCATCATGGGTATCTTGTATCACCAATCACTGGAGCATGCCTGTCCATCATGGGTGCCTTGTATCTCCAATCACTGGAGCATGCCTGTCCATCACTTGAGCCTTGTATCACCAATCACTGGAGCATGCCTGTCCATCATGGGTGTCTTGTATCACCAATCACTGGAGCATGCCTGTCCATCCTGTCCATCATGGGTGCCTTGTATCTCCAATCACTGGTGCATGCCTGTCCATCGTGGGTGCCTTGTATCTCCAATCACTGGAGCATGTCTGTCCATCCTGTCCATCATGGGTATCTTGTATCACCAATCACTGGAGCATGCCTGTCCATCATGGGTGCCTTGTATCTCCAATCACTGGAGCATGCCTGTCCATCATGGGTGCCTTGTATCTCCAATCACTGGAGCATGCCTGTCCATCACTTGAGCCTTGTATCTCCAATCACTGGAGCATGCCTGTCCATCCTGTCCATCATGGGTGCCTTGTATCTCCAATCACTGGTGCATGCCTGTCCATCCTGTCCATCATGGGTGTCTTGTATCACCAATCACTGGAGCATGCCTGTCCATCACTGGAGCCTTGTAAGTCCATTACTGGAGGTCAGCTGGCCACCATAGGTACCTTGTATCTCCATCACAGCCAACCTGTCCACCAGTGGCACCTTGTATCCATAATTGATGCATTGTTGGGATCCAAGCCCTCATAGTCATCTGGGTTTGCTCTTCCGCAGTCTCACTCCATCTTTGCAAAGGTCATACATTTTCCACACCAAACGTTTTTTCGCAGAAGCTGTATAGACGTGGCTCACATATTGGATTTGTATGTTCACAGGTTGCCCGAAAACTAGTGGTTATTGAGGGGGAGCTGGAACGATCTGAAGAGAGAGCTGAAGTTGCTGAGAGGTGAGACACCTTTTCTACATGGAGCCATGATGCTGCCAAGAATATTATTACAGTGACAGGGGTATCATGGGAGTACATTCTTGAAGTCTCAGTACTTGAAGACTTTGACTCAGTTTTTGTTCCAAAGTCTTGGAGTCTCTGACCCAGAGTCTTGAGGTACTGGAATCTTAAACTCCCCAACCTGTAGTTTTGACGTCTCAGTACTGGAGTCTTAAAATCTTTGATCCAGAGCATTGACGTCTCTGACCTGGGTTCTTGAAACTTTGATCTGGAGTATTGAAGTTTTTGACCCAAATTATGGAAGTCCCTGACCCCGAGTGTTGAAGTTCCAGTGTTGAAATCCTGAAGTGTCTGACCCAGAGTCTTGATGTTTTTGACCGAGAGTCTCGAAGTCATTGAGCCAGAGTCTTGAAGTTCCTGAGCTGTTGTATTGAAGTCTCTGACTAGGAGTCCGGAAGTTTGACCCACAGGATGTCACTGGTTGGGTCATTGACAGGACTCTGGAAATTGGTGTTTAATGATCATTGTTAGGACAGATTTTCCCTGCCAGGCGATCGCTGGATTCCTAATGTTCTTCCATCCTTCCTTTCCAAGTTGTTACCGACGACTAGAGACAGAACTGCGAACAATGGACCAAGCCTTGAAATCTCTGATAGCAGCAGAGGAAGAGGTACCGGAGAGGAGACTCTGTCTTCTGTCTCTTCCCCTGTCTCTCGATCTATCATCTAAGATGTCTCTCTTCTGATAACACTCATTTCCTGCTGCAGTCACATGGTGGCGCTCTCTGAAGACCACCTATAGCACAGACAGGGCAAACCCCCAAGCTGGAGGTCCAATCTGGGTGAGAGGCGGATCCTAGGACTGTGTCCTCCATATGGTCCCAGTACTGAACAACGATCCATGTTAGAGGACTGAAGAGGTCCGGGGTTCTGTAGACTGTCCTCTATGATTGTTCCCCTATATATACCTCTCTGTGCAGTGCTCATACCACCTATTACCCCCCCCCCCCCCCCCAAACACTGCTCATACACTCCTCTACCACCTATTACCACCCCCCCGCCATACACTGCTCATACACCCCTCTACCACCCAATACCCCCCCAAGCACTGCTCATATACCCCTCTACCACCCAATACCCCCCCAAACACTGCTCATATACCCCTCTACCACCCAATACCCCCCCAAACACTGCTCATATACCCCTCTACCACCCAATACCCCCCCATACACTGCTCATACACCCCTCTACCACCCAATACCCCCCCAAACACTGCTCATACACCCCTCTACCACCCAATACCCCCCCAAAACACTGCTCATACACCCCTCTACCACCTATTACCACCCCCCGCCATACACTGCTCATACACCCCTCTACCACCCATTGCCCCCCCCCATACACTGTTCGCACACCCCTATACCATCCATTACCCCCCCAAACACTGCACATACACCCCTCTACCACCCCCCCATACACTGCTCATACACCCCTCTACCACCCCCCCCCCCATACACTGCTCATACACCCCTCTACCACCCCCCCATACACTGCTCACACACCCCTCTACCACCCCCCCCCCATACACTGCTCACACACCCCTCTACCACCCATTACCCCCCCCCCCCATACACTGCTCATACACCCCTCTACCACCCCCCCCCCCATACACTGCTCAGATACCCCTCTACCAACCATTACCCCCCCCCCCCCATACACTGCTCATACACCCCTCTACCACCCAATACCCCCCCAAGCACTGCTCATACACCCCTCTACCCCCCCCCCATACACTGCTCACATACCCCTCTACCACCCATTACCCCCCCCCCCCCCATACACTGCTCATACACCCCTCTACCACCCAATACCGCCCCAAACACTGCTCATACACCCCTCTACCCCCCCCCATACACTGCTCACATACCCCTCTACCACCCATTACCCCCCCCCCCCCATACACTGCTCATACACCCCTCTACCACCCAATCTCTCCCCCATACACTGCTCATACACCACTCTACCACCCATTACCCCCCCCCCCCCCCCAATACACTGCTCATACACCCCTCTACCACCCATTGCCCCCCCCATACACTGCTCATACACCCCTCTACCACCCAATACCCCCCCCCATACACTGCTCATACACCCCTCTACCACCCATCACACTGCTCATACACCCCTCTACCACCCATTCCCCCCCCCCCATACACTGCTCACACACCCCTCTACCACCCATTACCCCCCCCCCATACACTGCTCACATACCCCTCTACCACCCATTACCCCCCCCCCCCATACACTGCTCATACACCCCTCTACCACCCCCCCCCCATACACTGCTCACATACCCCTCTATCACCCATTACCCCCCCCCCATACACTGCTCATACACCCCTCTACCACCCAATACCCCCCCCCCATACACTGCTCATACACCCCTCTACCACCCATCACACTGCTCATACACCCCTCTACCACCCATTGCCCCCCCCCCCCATACACTGCTCACACACCCCTCTACCACCCATCACCCCGCCCATACACTGCTCATACACCCCTCTACCACCCATCACCCCCCCCATACACTGCTCATACACCCCTCTACCACCCATTGCCCCCCCCCCCATACACTGCTCACACAACCCTATACCACCCATCACCCCCCCCCCCCCCCCATACACTGCTCATACACCCCTCTACCACCCATCACCCCCCCTCCCCCTTCCTCCATACACTGCTCATACACCCCTCTACCACCCATTGCCCCCCCCCCCCCCATACACTGCTCACACAACCCTATACCACCCATTACCCTCCCCCCCCATACACTGCTCATACACCCCTCTACCATCCACCACACTCCCCCCATACACTGCTCATACACCCCTCTACCACCCATTGCCCCCCCCCATACACTGCTCATACACCCCTCTACCACCCATCACACTCCCCCCATACACTGCTCATACACCCCTCTACCACCCATCACACTCCCCCCATACACTGCTCATACACCCCTCTACCCCCCCCCCCCCCCCATACACTGCTTATACACCCATCTACCACCCCCCCCCCCATACACTGCTCATACACCCCTCTACCACCCATCACCCCCCCATACACTGCTCATACACCCCTCTACCACCCATCACCCCCCCATACACTGCTCATACACCCCTCTACCACCCATCACCCCCCCATACACTGCTCATACACCCCCTCTACCACCCATTACCTACCCCCCCCTACACTGCTCATACACCCCTCTACCACCCATCACCCCCCAACCTTCACACAATGTCCACAACATTAATCTCCTTTTCTTTTTTGCTCCACTTTCTCCTCCTCTGTATGTGTCAATCTCCTGTTTTCTGTCTCTGAACTCCTCCCCCTCCCCCTCCCCTCCCCCATCCTGGTGTCATTACCTGTGAACAGTAAATGTGCCGACCTGGAGGAGGAGCTGAAGAATGTCACCAATAATCTTAAGTCCCTGGAGGCACAAGCGGATAAGGTATTGGGTGTTCCCTAGTAGGCCTAGTCATGTCTAACGTGGAAGGAACCCCCACAATCCTCTTCTAGTGTGTGGAGACCCCCGTTTGTCTATATGTTTTAATAGCATGATGGTCCTCCATATTTCTAGAGCTCATTTCTGCAACTAACCTCCACAAGTCTTCCACACTCCATCCCAGCATCCTTTTGTGGGACTTGATGGCCTCCATTCCTTGCTATTCCAAAGCTTAGATTGTCCTAACTAATTTCTTCTCGAAAAGTCCCCCATAGACCACCATACCAAGTGTGTCCATCTGTCCTCCATTCTGGTGTCTCCTGCCGATTCCTGACTCCTCTGATCTTCTTGTCTACTACTATAGTATTCATCAAAGGAAGACCACTATGAAGATGAGATCCGACACCTCACCGAGCGGCTAAAGGAGGTGGGTGGTGGGCTCCAGGAGGACATGGGTGGTGGGCTCCAGGAGGACGTTGACGGGGGGGTCTTCCATAGCTGGCATGTCATGGATTGTCTTTTCTCTTGTTGTAGACTGACTCTCGAGTTGAGTTTGCAGAAAAGTCCGTAGCCAAGCTGGAGAAGACCATCGATGACCTTGAAGGTAAAATATAAATGTTCATTCTACAAAGGAAGCTCTTCATTGGCTTTCCCAGATCCACAGCTCCCCCCCCCCCCCCCATAGACCTCTCTGATGAGCCTTTCACTCCTAGAACTCCATTGTATTCTCAGACTGCAGAAGTGAGACCCCCCCCCCACAATCCCCATCACCAGATAACCAATATAGACATTGTGGGAGGGGCAGAGACACAATTTACTGGAGGAAAATCTCCCCATTGTGGGAGGGGCAGAGACACAGACTACTGGGGGGAATCTCCCCATTGTGTGAGGGGCAGAGACACAGACTACAAGGATGGGGGGGGGAATCTCGCCATTGTGGGAGGGGCAGAGACACAGACTACGGGAGGGAAATCTCTCCATTGTGGGAGGGGCAGAGACACAGACTACTGGGGGGGAATCTTCCCATTGTGGGAGGGGCAGAGACACAGACTACTGGGCGGAATCTCCCCATTGTGGGAGGGGCAGAGACAGACTACTTAGGGGAATCTCCCCATTGTGGGAGGGGCAGAAACACAGACTACTTAGGGGAATCTCCCCATTGTGGGAGGGGCAGAGACACAGACTACTGGGGGAAATCTTCCCATTGTGGGAGGGGCAGAGACACAGACTACTGGGGGGAATCTCCCCATTGTGTGAGGGGCAGAGACACAGACTACAAGGATGGGGGGGGGGAATCTCGCCATTGTGGGAGGGGCAGAGACACAGACTACGGGAGGGAAATCTCTCCATTGTGGGAGGGGCAGAGACACAGACTACTGGGCGGAATCTCCCCATTGTGGGAGGGGCAGAGACAGACTACTTAGGGGAATCTCCCCATTGTGGGAGGGGCAGAAACACAGACTACTTAGGGGAATCTCCCCATTGTGGGAGGGGCAGAGACACAGACTACTGGGGGGAATCTCACCACTGTGGGAGGGGCAGAGACACAGACTACTGGGGGGAATCTCACCACTGTGGTCTGGAAGAGATATAAGGATCTGCTGTGTGGCCCTCGGATGGTTTCGGTCAGTTGCTTCATCTTTATTTTATGACTTTTCCTTTATTTCAGTTGTTTCTTTTCCATCCTCACTTATCTTCACGCCTCTTTTTTTTTTCTGTCCTTGTTCCCTCATTGTCATGGCTGGCTCCCTCTGTGTCACCCTTTGTAACATATAACACACGTGTTTTATCACCGGCACCCCCCTCCCCTCCCCCATGTGGTTTGTGGTTTGTCTTCTCCTTGTCTTGTGGCGGTTTGCCCCACAGATGAGGTCTATTCCCAGAAGATGAAGTACAAGGCCATCAGTGAGGAGTTGGACAATGCCCTTAATGACATCACCTCCCTGTAAGCCCTGATCTCTACCGTCACCCTCCTGCCATCACATCCTCGTACCAAGCCATTGCACCACCATCCTCTCCTGTGGCCTCCTCTGCTGTCCACCATGGCACCTCTGTCCTCTTCACGCATCTCCCATGAGGCCTCCATCTTTACGGCGAGTCTCTCCTGCCTCCTCCTCTCTCAGTGACTTCTCTTCATGTTATATCTTTGAATTCTTGCTTGTCTGAGTCTCTTCCTGCCCTGGAACATTCATCTTTATGATGTGTCTAGACCATGGCTGACGCCTCTTCTCAGCGGTTCTTCATGTGTTGTACATAGCCCTGGGCCCGTCTCGTTGTGTGTGGTGTACAGTATGAACGATCTCTCGCTCTCTCCCCATCACCTGGTGTGTGTGCAGAGGAACTGTGTGATGTGCATGGGGTATGCTGGATCTCCATGGAGTGTGGTGGCCCTACCTCCCACCACTCTACTCCCAAGTCTCATACATCTCTGCTGATCAATAAAGGATTGCTTTGCTCTTCTGCTGCTTCCTGTTTTCTTTCTCCTATTTTCTGTCTTCTTCTTTTCCGTGAGTCCAGATGATGATATGATGGGTTTCTTCATACTGGGAGGAGGGGTCCCTGGGGGAGAGGTAGTTGTGTTTTATGTAGATGTTATTCTACAGGCCTCTTCTATGGATAATATAAAATCATGAAGGATTTATTCACATGTTCTTCTGATCATATAGTCATCCTGGATTATATAGGAGAATTTGGACAAGCTGTAGGGAATAGACCGATATATTGGGGTGTTTTGGGGGGAAGGTGATGCTCTCCAGGAAGAACCTACACCCACCCAGAGTAACGAGGATCCTGAGCCCCGCTGGATGTTACAGCTACTTTCCATAAATCTTTTTTCCTCTACCTATTGGGACCTTCAGATTACAAAAGGATCCCCCTTTGACGTCCCTCGTCTCTGGGTGTATCGCTTGCACATGAATTTGTTTCTACTCCTTAATGTAGTTCTGGACTATTTATTACACTTTGGTAAGAAGGTAGGACAAGAAGAGAAGAAGGCCCAAACTCTTCAGGACTTCTAGAGCTCCTCAACTAGCAGTCGCTGAGCTGGTCTCCTGGAGCTCTGTACAGCTTCCAGCAAACAGGAGGTTGGAGAGATACTTTAGTCCATCTCTCTGACCTCAGACCTTGCAGGCCCACAGCCTGGGGGAACCGCCCCTTAGGTAAGGACAGAACAGGGGGAGATGGACTCTTTTAGATGAGTGTCCCCCAGCTTGTTGATGACATGCTCACCATTGGGTTGGCCAGTTGATAAGAGAGACAGAACTCTTTGTACCCCCTCCTGACACAAAACACAGCCAGGATTGAAGGTTTAAATCCACCCAAAAATTATGTTTTGTTTATGGCTAGACATGTGCAGAACGAAAACTTTTTTTTATTGTTTCGGATCAATTCATTAAGTTATTAATTTAATTTAGTTGTATTCGTAACAACATTTGTTTTATTTAGTTTAGTTTCATTTGAATAAAGACTGCCGGGATTAAAATTGTTTTTAAAATAACAGTGTGGGGGTCCCCCCATTCCATACCAAGCCCTTAAGGTCCACTTTGGGGGTGATTGGGGACTCCCACACTGTTTTCTTTTAATGCCAGCATTGTTTGTTTACATTCTGTTGACACTGGGGAATCCTGCTGACAGCAGAGGAGTCATGGTCTCATGGTTGTTAAGGATGTGGCGGCGGCCGGCCACCCCTCTCCATAACAACCAGCCATTACCGAATGAATTAGAATCATTAGTTCCATTCGGATGCTTCAAACATCCGAATGAAACACATTAATTTAGTTATTCTGTTAATATTTATTTTGGATTTGTTGAAAATTTGTTATTGTTTTGTAATGAAAGTTTTGTCTGAATTTCGATTCGGATTGAAACAAACCACACAGCTCTAGTTATGGCTGCAGTCTGGTGGGCTACTGGCTTGTTTATCTTGAGCAATACAATGGAAGGTCACCTAACCCAAGTTCCTGGCCCTGTTCCACCCACCTTGGAGCTTTGGGAGACCATGGTAGCTCTGCAGACCCAGGAACTCAGAATGGACACCATCATTCAGTGATGGTCTCCTTGTCAGCAGTTGGTAATATTTTGCCCTCTCCTTGGATTTGTCAGTGAAGGAAAAAGGGTTCAGTGGTGAATGAGAGGTGATGTCCAGATATATACAAGGAAGATGTAGGAAAAACCCCAAAGGGGAAGGTCATGAGCTGGAGGAGACTACCATGTGTGTCCCCTGGTTCCTACTACTATTGCTGGAGAACATAAGGAGGAATTGGTGGACTCCACCCTGAAGCCTGATGGACTTTTTCATCCTTACTAAACCTTAAAAAGGTCTATAAAGTACACTTTTTTTTTTTTCGTGTTTCCATAAGGATTTTACTTCTGTGTGGTGCCCATTTTTTAACCAAATTCTCCTCTGGATTTATTTTCCCATAGTGTAGTAGGATCACAAGTAGATCTCCTCATATTTTGTAGCATTTATGGTGGTGACAGTTTATAAGATACAGGAGACCTTATCTCTCTTTCCACATGGCTCCAGCTCCACAAATGTTATCTCAGCTAGAAACAAGGAGAAACAACAACCATTAATGAGTGTTTGTTGTCACAGCCAAGGGTCCCGACCTCCCATAATGAGAGATGTCTGGATGAGACATCTCTCAGATTTCCATTGTTCCACCAACAGCCAGCCTGGTCTCTGATGTTGGTGGATGGGGGAGCATTTTATCCTGCAGGGAGGTGAGTATTCTTCCCCCTTTCTGGCTGTAGCTCTATCATCTCCTATTTAGTTCTCTTCTGTGACCTCCCACTCAATTACCAGCATCATCACGAACTAATGATGGTAGTCCCACTGTCAGAATGGGAAGAATGGGACCAGTACATATTCAGAAGGTAACTGAGCATTGGAACATTGCAATATTGCAAAAGACGTGGAAGCATCTGAACATGAATGTGGTTTGACCTTTATAACAAAGAATTATACCAATAGAAAGTAGTGTCCTTCACGTAGACTAATAATGTAGCCTGACCCTGTGGAAGGGATCAGTTAGATCTGCAGAAGAGGATAATCCAACAATAAATAGGGCACCCCAAAATGAACGTGTAAGGAAGACTCCCTAGGGGAAACTACAGTGGGGGAACCCCATAGTTGAAATATCTGGGAGGAATCCACAGTGAAGGAACCCCATAGTAGAAATATCCGTGAGGAATCCCTATAGATGAATCCACAGTGAGGGAACCACATAGTAGAAATATCTAGGAAAATTCCCTATAGATGAATCCACAGTGAGGGAACCACATAGTAAAAATATCTAGGAAAATTCCCTATAGATGAATCCACAGTGGGGGAACCCCATAGTAGAAATATCCAGGAGGAATCCCTGTAGATGAAACCACAGTGAGGGAACCCCATAGTAGAAATATCCGGGCGGAATTCCTGTAGATGGAAGCAGTGAGGGAACCCCATAGTAGAAATATCTAGGAAAATTCCCTATAGATGAATCCACAGTGAGGGAACCACATAGTAGAAATATCTGGGAGGAATCCCTATAGATGGAACCATCATGAAGGAACCCATAGTAGAAATATCCAGGAGGGATCCCTATAGATGGAACCACAGTGAGGGAACCCTATAGTAATAACATCCGGGAGGAATCCCTATAGATGAAACCACAGTGAGGGAACCCCATAATAGAAATATCCAGGAGGAATCCCTATAGTTGAAAAAGTGAAGGAACCCATAGTAGGAATATATAGGAGGAATCCCTATAGATGAATCCACAGTGAGGGAACCCCATAGTAGAAATATCCAGGAGGAATCCCTGTAGATGGAAGCAGTGAGGGAACCCAATAATAGAAATATCTGGGAGGAATCCCTATAGCTGGAACCATGGTGAAGGAACCCATAGAAGTAACCACAGTGAGGAAATCCCATAGTAGAAATATCCGGGAGGAATCCCTCTAGGAGAATCCACAGTGAGGGAACCCCATAGTAGAAATATCTGGGAGGAATCCCTGTAGATGAAACCACAGTGAGGGAACCCCATAGTAGAAATATCCGGGCGGAATTCCTGTAGATGGAAGCAGTGAGGGAACCCCATAGTAGAAATATCTAGGAAAATTCCCTATAGATGAATCCACAGTGAGGGAACCACATAGTAGAAATATCTGGGAGGAATCCCTATAGATGGAACCATCATGAAGGAACCCATAGTAGAAATATCCAGGAGGAATCCCTCTAGATGAATCCACAGTGAGGGAACCAAATAATAGAAATATCCAGGAAGAATCCCTATAGACAAAACCACAGTGACGGAACCCCATAGTAGAAATATCCAGGAGGAATTCTTATAGCTAGAATCACAGTGAGGGAACCCCACAGTAGAAATATCCAGAACGAATGCATATAGATGAAACCATGGTGAAGGAACCCCATAGCAGAAATATTTGGGAGGAATCCCTATAGTTGAAACCATGGTGAAGGAACCCCATAGTAGAAATAATCGGGAGGAATCCCTATAGATGAATCCACAGTGAGGGAACCCCATAGTAGAAATATCTGGGAGGAATCCCTAACCCTAACCCCATAGTAGAAATATCCTGGGGGAATCCCTCTAGGTGAAACCACAGTGAGGGAACCCCATAGTAGAAATATCTGGGAGGAATCCCTATAGATGAAACCACAGTGAGGGAACCCCATAGTAGAAATATCCAGGAGGAATCCCTCTAGATGAATCCACAGTGAGGGAACCAAATAATAGAAATATCCAGGAGGAATCCCTATAGATGAATCCACAGTGAGGGAACCAAATAATAGAAATATCCAGGAGGAATCCCTATAGATGAAACCACAGTGAGGGAACCCCATAGTAGAAACATCCGGGAGGAATCCCTATAGATGAAGCCATAGTGAGGGAACCCCATAGTAGAAACATCCGGGAGGAATCCCTATAGATGAAGCCATAGTGATGGAACCCCATAATAGAAATATCCAGGAGGAATCCCTATAGCTAGAATCACAGTGAGGGAACCCCACAGTAGAAATATACAGGAGGAGTCCCTATAGATGAAACCATGGTGAAGGAACCCCATAGTAGAAATATCTGGGAGGAATCCCTATAGTTGAAACCACAGTGAGGGAACCCCATAGTAGAAATATCTGGGAGGAATCCCTATAGATGAATCCACAATGAGGAAACCCCATAGTAGAAATATGTAGGAGAATTCCCTATAGATGAATCCACAGTGAGGGATCCCCATAGTAGAAATATCTAGGAGGAATCCCTATAGATGAATCCACAGTGAGGAAAACCCATAGTAGAAATATCTGGGAGGAATCCTTGTAGATGGAAGCAGTGAGAGAACTTAATAGTAGAACTTTTTCGGAGAAATCTCTATAGATGAAAGCACAGTGAGGGATCCGCATAGTAGAAATATCCGGGAAGAATCCCTGTAGATTGAACCATGGTGAAGGAATCCATAGTAGAAATATCCAGGAGGAATCCCTATAGATGAAACCACGGTGAAGAAACGCCATAGTAGAAATATCCGGGAGGAATCCCTGTAGATGAAAGCATGATGAAGGAACCCATAGGGGAAATCGCAAACAGGAGCCTCACATTGGAAATCTCATAGAGGGAACCCCATAGGGAAAGCTGCAAAGGGAGAATCTCATAGGAAAAGTCCCAAAAAGGGAACCCCATAGAAGAAAGTGCAGAGAGGGAACCTCATAGAGGAAATCGCAGAGTGGGATCCCCATAGGGGTAACCACAGTGAAGGGACCTTATTACAGAGGGGGAACTCTCTAGGGGAAAATCAAAGTGGGAACCCCATGAAGGACAGTGCAGAGAAGGAGTCTCGTAGGGGAAACTGCAGAAAAGGGAAGCACATAGGTGAAATCTCAGACAGGAAACTCCACAGAGGAATTCAGTGAGGGAAATCCATGGGGGAAATCCTAGAAAGGGAAACCTTTTTCAGAGGGGGAACCACATAGGGGATACTGTAGAGACAGAAATCCATTGGGGAATTCATTGAAAGGGGGAACCCCATAAGGGAAAACACAGTGAGGGAACCCCATAGAGGACACCACAGAGCAGGAAGCCCCCCACAGGCAATCACAGATAGGGAACCCAAGAGCAGAAACCACGAGAGGGAAGCTCATAGGAAAAATCAAAGAAAGGGAACCCATTGGAAGATATAGCAAAGAGGGAACTCCATAAGGGAAATAATAAAGAAAAGGAACCCCAAAGGGGAAACCATAGTGGGGAACACCACAGATGGAGAACCACATAGGGGAAATTACAAAGAGGATACACCACAGGGGAGCTCATAAGGAACCCCATAGATGATATCACAGAGAGGGAACCACATAGGTGAAATCGCAGAGAAGGAACCCCATGGGAGGAAAGCAAAGAGGGAACCCCATAGGGGAAATCACAGAGAAGGAACCCCATGGGAGGAAAGCAGAGAGGGAACCCCATGGGATAAATCACAGAGAGGGAACCCCATAAGAGAAATCACAGAGAAAGAACCCTTTAGGGGAAATCACAGAGAAGGAACCCCATGGGAGGAAAGCAGAGAGGAAACTCCATAGGATAAATCACAGAGAGGGAACCCCATTGGAGGAAAGCAGAGAGGGAACCCCGTAGGTTAAATCAGAGAGAGGGAACCAATTAGGGGAAATCACAGAGAAGGAACCCCTTAGGGGAAGTCATAGAAAAGGAACCCCATGGGAGAAAAGCAGAGAGTGAGTCCCATAGGATAAATCACAGAGAGGGAACCCCATAGGGGAAGTCACAGAGAAGGAACCCCATGGGAGAAAAGCAGAGAGTGAGTCCCATAGGATAAATCACAGAGAGGGAACCCCATAGGGGAAGTCACAGATAAGGAACCCCATGGGAGGAATGCAGAAAGGGAACCCCATATTATTATTATTATACAGTATTTATAAAGCGCCAATAGTTTGCTCAGCGCTGTACATTACAGAGGGGACAGAACATGTGACAGAACAATACCAATACAATGTGATACATGAGGGGATCGAGGGCCCTGATCCTGGGAGCTTACAATCTAGGAGGGAGGGGATGGTGGCACAGGAGGAAATAGCTGTGGGGGATGGGGCGGTAGGAAGAGTGGAGGAGGTCGGCAAGTTAGCAGGGGGTGGGGTAGAATAAATCACAGAGCGGGAACCCCATAGGAGGAAAGCAGAGAGGGAACCCCATAGGATAAATCACATAGAAGGAACCCCTTAGGGGAAGTCACAGAGAGGGAACCCCATAGGGGAAATCACAGAGAAGGTACTCCTTGGGAGGAAATCAGAGAGGGAACCCCATAGGATAAAGCACAGAGAGGGAACCCCATAGGATAAAGCACAGAGAGGGAACCCCATGGGAGGAAAGCAGAGAGGGAACCCCATAGGTGAAATGATAGAGAGAGGGAACCCCATAGGTGAAATGATAGAGAGAGGGAACCCCATAGGTGAAATGATAGAGAGAGGGAACCCCATAGGGGAAATCACAGAGAAGGAACCCCCTAGGGGAAATCACAGAGAAGGTACTCCATGGGAGGAAATCAGAGAGGGAACCCTATAGGATAAAGCACAGAGAGGGAACCCCATGGGAGGAAAGCAGAGAGGGAACCCCATAGGTGAAATGATAGAGAGAGGGAACCCCATAGGGGAAATCACAGAGAAATAACCCCCTAGGGGAAATCACAGAGAAGGTACTCCATGGGAGGAAATCAGAGAGGGAACCCTATAGGATAAAGCACAGAGAGGGAACCCCATGGGAGGAAAGCAGAGAGGGAACCCCATAGGTGAAATCACAGAGTGGGAACCCATTGGGGATATCACAGAAAAGGAACCCCATGAGTGGAAGGCAGAGAGGGAACCACACAGAAGAAATGATAGAGAGGGCCCATAAAGGAAACTTCAGAGAGGGATCCCCATAGTGAGAAATCACAGAGAGGGACCCCCACAGAAGAAATGATAGAGAGGGCACATAAAGGAAACTTCAGAGAAGGAACCCCCATAGTAAGAAATCACAGAGAGCGAGTCCTATGGGTGAAATCATAGGGAACCCCCCTTGCAGGAAGGGAAACCTGTAGTGAACACAGAGAGAGAGAACCCCAATGTGGGGAAGATATTCGGACACCTGATCACATGACTCAGAGAATCTAAGGATGTACCTGATCACATGGCATTGACGTTGATGTGATGGTAGTGTGTAGACATAAGTGGAGCCCTCTCACATCTGATCCTGACAATTTGTGTCTGCAGAGACCCTTGCAGCGGCTAAAGAGGAGCAGATTGATATTCAGCAGACACTGGACCAGACGTTGGTGGAGTTGAACAACATGTAATGGTGGAGCTTTGGCACAGATCCTTCATGTTTTGGAGCTCACTTAGAATCCACTGCTGCTTTGCCCCATCTTGACTCACGCCATCACCCTGCCCTGCTTCACGTATCTCAAGAATGAACTGAAAGATCAGAAGAAGATCTGATGACTTTCCGCCATGGCGTCCTCTTCCATATGTATACTTGTGGATGGTCACAATCACTAATCTTTCCATTGATTTTCATTCTTCCCGGTATCAGTATCCTAAGGTGCAGAATGTTCCGGTGAAGAGATTCAATGTTTCTTGGGAGTTGGATTGTGGAAGATCGGTCTTTGTAGGCCTAATCTTAGTAAATGACTTCTGTGTTTTCATGGAATCAGAGCCATCAGCTAAGGTTTGATTCACACCGGTGTATTTTAGGTGGAAAACGTGTCCTGCTGCAGCATCTTTGATGAGCTATCATCATAATTCGGGTTGCATAAAGTTCCATGGTCATGCATATAAAATCCCACCTAAAACGCAGCACGCCCACACTGCCAAAGTGTGACCCGGCCCAAAGATATCTAGATAAGATCACTCCAATCTTCGCCCCATCACATAACGAGATATTCTAGAGGTATCCTCTTCTTTCCTCCTGTCCAGAACATCCCACCCCAATGTTTCCATAGTTTTCAGGATGTCAGAGTGCTTATATATCACATGGACATTCCCAGCATTCAATAATGTGCCGCTACTGCCGGAGGGTGGGCATCGGGTGTAGGCCTCACTGACAATGCACTGGTACCTCCTGGCCTCTCCATTCAGCCTCTTGCCATTGCTGCAGAGATGGCTCAACACTGATATGGCCAAAGCACTGACCTGGACACATGAACTGAAATCCATGGTGTGCTGAATGTACGTTCCATAGAATCTCTTCATTAAACGTCTACATTGAGAACCATCATGTGGTGTCAGTGAACTCGGTCATTGATGGTACTTGTTATCTACCCCATGGTTCGTGTCTCACCAAGAAATGTATTGTGATGGGTGATGTGCAATAAAAATCCAAACCTGACTCCTCCATTGGTCATTTCTGAGGGTTCATGTGACGTGTCCTCAGTTTGGGGTCAATGTGATAGAGATCGTATGATACAAACTAGACTAAATGTGTGACCATTGTGGGGAAAATGTCGCTTTGATTCAATTATTTTCAGCAGATGATTCATACAGATTAGAGGAATGTGGAGGACGAGTGGTCAGAGCAGATGGCGAGGCCACACGTCTTATTATTAAACGGTGGTTAGAGGGCCACCTCTATGGATTAGTAAAACAGCCAGGGGCCATCTCTATAGACCAGTATAGCAGCCAGGGGCCACCTCTATAGATGAGTATGACAACCAAGGGCCACCTCTATGGACAATTTGGATGCCAGGGTCACCTCTGTGGACAAGTATAGCAGCCATGGGCCATTTCTGTTGAGTATAGCAGCTAGGGGCCACCTCTATGAACGGGTATAGCATGCCAGGGGCCACCTCTAAGGACTACTAATGCAGCCAGGGACCACCTCTAATGACGAGTATAGCAGCTAGGGGCCTGCTCTAAGGACAAGTATGGCATGGCGGGGGCCATCTCTAAGGACTACTATGGCAGCCAGGGACCACCTCTAAGGACTACTATGGCAGCCAGGGGCCACCTCTATGGACAATATGGCTGCTCATGGTCAATATTTTGATCATGCCCTCTTTATCATCTTTTTGTGTTCTCTCCAATCCACCAACATGACATCTGCACATCCCTCTTAGTACATAGGGAGTGCAATACGGTCTGTCATCACATGGCGGCCAAACATAGATACAGAGGAGGGAGGACGGCGCACACAGCGAGCTTCTCCCACAACACATCGGAAAGGCTGGAGAGGGACTTCCACATTAGTTTGGATTTTCAGCTTAGCACTTGGAATTTTATCGACATTAAAGTGTGTGGAGTCATCAGATCTGGATGGGGGTCCCAGACACGGGTTGGGTTGACTATCTGGAAGATCTTGGTAACACCCTCTCCACTCATTATAAAGACAAAATCCTCACAAATTCCACCTAACGTCTTACATTCTGATATTTGTACCGTTCCACCTAAACGTAACAAATTGAACAATCAGATTGTGTGATCAGCTTATTCCATCCTTCGGATTATTCAGTAAATGTATAAAATAGGTCATTGTAGTAAATCACAGGGGGGGCAGATTCGGGGGCCACTATATTGTAGAACACGGTCCCTCTTATCCCAGGATCAGCAGACAGAGAAGTCATCCTGGGTTGGAACCAGAAAGTCCCTCACATAGAGATCATCCTTACTGGAGGAGAGGAGACACTGTAATCACAGATTGTTTATCTATACACAGTACTGTGCAAGTCTTGAGGAGCGTAGACGCGGTGGTGGAGGAACGTTGAGGAGCGTAGACGCGGTGGTGTAGGAACGTTGAGGAGCGTAGACGCGGTGGTGGGGGAACGTTGAGGAGCGTAGACGCGGTGGTGGGGGAACGTTGAGGAGCGTAGACGCGGTGGTGGGGGAACGTTGAGGAGCGTAGACGCGGTGGTGGGGGAACGTTGAGGAGCGTAGACGCGGTGGTGGGGTAACGTTGAGGAGCGTAGACGCGGTGGTGGGGTAACGTTGAGGAGCGTAGACGCGGTGGTGGGGGAACGTTGAGGAGTGTAGACGCGGTGGTGGGGTAACGTTGAGGAGCGTAGACGCAGTGGTGGGGTAACGTTGAGGAGTGTAGACGCAGTGGTGGGGTAACATTGAGTGTAGACGCAGTGGTGGGGTAACGTTGAGGAGTGTAGACGCAGTGGTGGGGTAACGTTGAGGAGTGTAGACGCAGTGGTGGGGGAATGTTGAGGAGTGTAGACGCAGTGGTGGGGTAACGTTGAGGAGTGTAGACTCAGTGGTGGGGTAACATACACCCCAATACCGATCACAGGATATGGGGGGAGGGGATCACCCCAATACTGATCACAGGATATGGGGAGGAGGAGGGTCACCCCAATATTGGTCACAGGATATGGGGAGGAGGGGGGTCACCCCAATACTGATCACAGGATACGATGGGGGAAGGGGGCACCCCATCACTGATCACAGGATATGGGGGAGGGGGTCACACCACATATTACTATTATTATACAGGATATATGGCGCCAACAGTTCTCGCAGTGACTTACAATATATAAAGGGAGGCTGTACAGCTACAATACAATAAAATACAGGAGGGTTAGGATGGCTCGGATCACAAGAGCTTACAATCTAATAGGGAGGACCAAGTGGTACAGAAGGTTATAACTGGGGGGATTAGCTGATGGAAGTGATAAATGTTTAATTGGAAGAGTGCTAGGCTTCCCTGAAGAGATGAGATTGATATCCAAAACAGATTCCCAGATTGGGGTAGGAAGTTCCTGAGGAGAAGTCCTGGAGACGATCATGGGAGGAGGAGAAAAGGGAGCCTGAGAGCAGGAGGCCATGAGAGGAGCAGAGAGGATGGTCTGGGTGATCTTTGGAGACAAGATTGGTGATGTAGCTTGGGGTGGAGTTGTGGATGGCTTTGTACGTTGTTGTTATTGCTTTGACTTTAAGTTGCAGAGAGGAGTGGAGGACACTGAATGGAGACCAGTGGAGGGGTGAAGGACACTGAATGGAGGCCAGTGGAGGGATTGGCAGAGAGGGTTGGAAGACACTGAATGGAGGCCAGTGGAGGGATTGGCAGAGGGGTGGAAGACACTGAATGGAGGCCAGTGGAGGGATTGGCAGAGGGGTGGAAGACACTGAATGGAGGCCAGTGGAGGGATTGGCAGAGGGGTGGAAGACACTGAATGGAGGCCAGTGGAGGGATCGGCAGAGGGGTAAAAGACACTGAATGGAGGCCAGTGGAGGGATCGGCAGAGAGGAGTGAAGAACACCGAGCAGTTGATAATCTGGATGAGTCTGGCAGCAGCATTCTTGATGGATGGAAGGGAGGATAATGTGTTTAGAGGTCAGCCAATGAGGAGTTACAATAGTCAAGGTGAGAGATAACCAGGGAGGGAATAAGTTGCTTCGTGGTTTACAGGGTTAGGAACGGGTGTGTCTTGGAGATGTTGCGGAGGTTGGAGATGTTGCGGAGGTTGGAGGTGTTGCGGAGGTTGGAGATGTTGCAGAGGTTGGAGGTGTTGCGGAGGTTGGAGATGTTGCGGAGGTTGGAGATGTTGCGGAGGTTGGAGATGTTGCTGAGGTGAAGTCTACAAGATTTGGACAGCGACTGGATTTGGGGCTGGAAGGACAGATGGGAGTCTAGGATGACACCTTGTACCCTGGCATGAGGGGAGGGACTGATGGTTGTATTATTGATCTTGATGGAGAAGTCAGGGAAGGGGGCACGGGCTGGGGGGAATACTAAAAGCTCCGTTTTGGAAAGATTGAGTTTGAGGAAGTGGAGTGACATCCATGCCAATATGTCACTTAGCAGGTTAGTGATGCGAGAGGAGACTGAAGGGGTGAGGTGAGGAGGAGACTGAAGGGGAGAGGTGAGGAGGAGACTGAAGGGATGAGGTGAGGAGGAGGCTGAAGGGGTGAGGTGAGGAGGAGACTGAAGGGGAGAGGTGAGGAGGAGACTGAAGGGATGAGGTGAGGAGGAGGCTGAAGGGGTGAGGAGGAGACTGAAGGGGTAAGGTGAGGAGGAGACTGAAGGGGAGAGGTGAGGAGGAGACTGAAGGGATGAGGTGAGGAGGAGGCTGAAGGGGTGAGGTGAGGAGGAGACTGAAGGGGCGAGGTGAGAAGTAGAAAGATAGATTTGTGTGTCACCAGCATAGAGATGGTACTTAAAGCCATGGGAGTTTATCAAGTGACCAAGGGAGGAGGTGTAGATGGAGAAGAGAAGGGGTTCAAGGACAGAACCTTGAGGGACCCCTACAGAAAGAGGGAGTGAAGAGGAGAAACAGGAGAGAGCAGAGTCTCGGGGGCCAAGAGAGTGGAGTTTATTAAGGAGGAGGGGATGGTCAACAATATCAAAGGCTTTAGAGAGGTCTAGTAGTATGAGTACGGATTAGTGACCATTGGTTGGGATGAGTATGGAGTAGTGGCCATTGGTTGGGATGAGTACGGAGTAGTGGCCATTGGTTGGGATGAGTACGGAGTAGTGGCCATTGGTTGGGATGAGTATGGAGTAGTGACCATTGGTTGGGATGAGTACGGAGTAGTGGCCATTGGTTGGGACGAGTACGGAGTAGTGGCCGTTGGTTGGGATGAGTACGGAGTAGTGGCCGTTGGTTGGGATGAGTACGGAGCAGTGGCCATTGGTTGGGATGAGTACGGAGTAGTGGCCATTGGTTGGCATGAGTACGCAGTAGTGACCATTGGTTGGGATGAGTACGGAGTAGTGGCCGTTGGTTGGGACGAGTACGGAGTAGTGGCCGTTGGTTGGGACGAGTACGGAGTAGTGGCCGTTGGTTGGGACGAGTACGGAGTAGTGGCCATTGGTTGGGACGAGTACGGAGCGGTGGCCGTTGGTTGGGACGAGTACGGAGCGGTGGCCGTTGGTTGGGATGAGTACGGAGCGGTGGCCATAGGTTGGGATGAGTACGGAGCAGTGGCCGTTGGTTGGGATGAGTACGGAGCGGTGGCCATTGGTTGGGATGAGTACGGAGCAGTGGCCATTGGTTGGAATGAGTACGGAGTAGTGGCCATTGGTTGGGGTGAGTACGGAGTAGTGGCCATTGGTTGGGAGGAGTACGGAGCGGTGGCCATTGGTTGGCAGGAGTACGGAGCGGTGGCCATTGGAAGGCAGGAGTACGGAGCGGTGGCCATTGGTTGGGATGAGCACGGAGTAGTGGCCGTTGGTTGGGATTAGTACGGAGTAGTGGCCATTGGTTGGGATGAGTATGGAGTAGTGGCCATTGGTTGGGAGGAGTATGGAGTAGTGGCCATTGGTTGGAATGAGTATGGAGTAGTGGCCATTGGTTGGGGTGAGTACGGAGTAGTGGCCGTTGGTTGGGACGAGTACGGAGCAGTGGCCGTTGGTTGGGATGAGTACGGAGCGGTGGCCGTTGGTTGGGATGAGTACGGAGCGGTGGCCATAGGTTGGGATGAGTACGGAGCAGTGGCCGTTGGTTGGGATGAGTACGGAGCGGTGGCCATTGGTTGGGATGAGTACGGAGCAGTGGCCATTGGTTGGAATGAGTACGGAGTAGTGGCCATTGGTTGGGGTGAGTACGGAGTAGTGGCCATTGGTTGGGAGGAGTACGGAGCGGTGGCCATTGGTTGGGAGGAGTACGGAGCGGTGGCCATTGGTTGGCAGGAGTACGGAGCGGTGGCCATTGGAAGGCAGGAGTACGGAGCGGTGGCCATTGGTTGGGATGAGCACGGAGTAGTGGCCGTTGGTTGGGATTAGTACGGAGTAGTGGCCATTGGTTGGGATGAGTATGGAGTAGTGGCCATTGGTTGGGAGGAGTACGGAGTAGTGGCCATTGGTTGGAATGAGTATGGAGTAGTGGCCATTGGTTGGGGTGAGTACGGAGTAGTGGCCATTGGTTGGGGTGAGTACGGAGTAGTGGCCATTGGTTGGGATGAGTATGGAGTAGTGACCATTGGTTGGGATGAGTACGGAGTAGTGGCCGTTGGTTGGGACGAGTACGGAGTAGTGGCCGTTGGTTGGGATGAGTACGGAGCAGTGGCCATTGGTTGGGATGAGTACGGAGTAGTGGCCATTGGTTGGCATGAGTACGCAGTAGTGACCGTTGGTTGGGATGAGTACGGAGTAGTGGCCGTTGGTTGGGACGAGTACGGAGTAGTGGCCGTTGGTTGGGACGAGTACGAAGTAGTGGCCGTTGGTTGGGACGAGTACGGAGCGGTGGCCGTTGGTTGGGACGAGTACGGAGTAGTGGCCGTTGGTTGGGACGAGTACGGAGCGGTGGCCATAGGTTGGGATGAGTACGGAGCAGTGGCCATTGGTTGGGATGAGTACGGAGCAGTGGCCATTGGTTGGAATGAGTACGGAGTAGTGGCCATTGGTTGGGGTGAGTACGGAGTGGTGGCCATTGGTTGGGAGGAGTACGGAGCGGTGGCCATTGGTTGGGATGAGTACGGAGCAGTGGCCATTGGTTGGAATGAGTACGGAGTAGTGGCCATTGGTTGGGGTGAGTACGGAGTGGTGGCCATTGGTTGGGAGGAGTACGGAGCGGTGGCCATTGGTTGGCAGGAGTACGGAGCGGTGGCCATTGGAAGGCAGGAGTACGGAGCGGTGGCCATTGGTTGGGATGAGTACGGAGTAGTGGCCATTGGTTGGGATGAGTACGGAGTAGTGGCCATTGGTTGGGAGGAGTACGGAGTAGTGGCCATTGGTTGGAATGAGTATGGAGTAGTGGCCATTGGTTGGGATGAGTACGGAGCAGTGGCCATTGGTTGGGATGAGTACGGAGCAGTGGCCATTGGTTGGAATGAGTACGGAGTAGTGGCCATTGGTTGGGGTGAGTACGGAGTGGTGGCCATTGGTTGGGAGGAGTACGGAGCGGTGGCCATTGGTTGGCAGGAGTACGGAGCGGTGGCCATTGGAAGGCAGGAGTACGGAGCGGTGGCCATTGGTTGGGATGAGTACGGAGTAGTGGCCATTGGTTGGGATGAGTACGGAGTAGTGGCCATTGGTTGGGAGGAGTACGGAGTAGTGGCCATTGGTTGGAATGAGTATGGAGTAGTGGCCATTGGTTGGGATGAGTCCATTTTGTTAATTGATTAAAAACAAAACTGTTAACACTTCGATTTCTGGAAGAATTCTTTGTTTACAGCATCACACCCGCCTAAGACTTTTGCACAGCACTGTATATATATAGGTATATATCCCTCCTCTATCCTGATTACACGGCTCCAAAAGATTAAAGGAAGACCTTTGTAACGGAACTGTCCCCCGACTGCATTTGGGTATTTCCATTATAATACCGCTTCCCCTTCCGAACACCGACCACTGACACCACCGCTGACCATACAGGACTAGACGACACCAATCTGTCCGAACACCGACCACTGACACCACCGCTGACCATACAGGACTAGACGGCACCAATCTGTCCGAACACCGACCACTGACACCACCGCTGACCATACAAGACGAGACGACACCAATCTTGAAGTAAACCAGGAAATAGAATAGTTTATTTGAACACAGATACAAGATATATACACTCGGGGGACAATCCCCCCTCCCTGCATAATGACACAGGGCGGGACAAACCCCCCCTGCATGACACAGGGCGGGGCAATCCCCCCTCCCTGCATAATGACACAGGGCGGGGCAATCCCCCCTCCCTGCATAATGACACAGGGCGGGGCAATCCCCCCTCCCTACATAATGACACAGGGCGGGGCAATCCCCCCTCCCTACATAATGACACAGGGCGGGGCAATCCCCCCTCCCTACATAATGACACAGGGCGGGCCAATCTACATTTAATAACAAGAGACACATCAGCAGACACCCCCCACCAAGCCAATACATAGACACATACATCCCATAATAGTTTGCTCCCAAGCAAGACACACAATAGAACAATGGGATCCAACCACATGACACCAAACAATCCACAACCCCCCCCCCCAATATTAGGACAGACCTAACAGGCACAGGGGGACTTACACATAAGAGGGGTATGGGGAGCTGAGACAGGGGTCTCCCCACCTCTCCAAAGTGAGCTGTGTTCCATGGGCCCCCCACTCAAAGTGAGCTGTGTTCCATGGGCCCCCCACCCAAAGTGAGCTGTGTTCCATGGGCCCCCCACCCAAAGTGAGCTGTGTTCCATGGGCCCCCCACCCAAAGTGAGCTGTGTTCCATGGGCCCCCCACCCAAAGTCACTCCCATCACATATCTCCCCTTTCGGCAGACTAACACAGGAGGAGACCCCAGACGGATGTACTCTGAAGTTAGTTTGTACTTCCAGTCCCCCAATGCCGGCACCCACACAGGACCCCAAACAAATTGTCCCACACAAAGCATTCCTCACCCAGCCAACCTCTGCCTCTCCCGTAGAACATACCCGCCGCTGGGGAGAAGTACGGACTGGTCCTTCTCCCTGAAGTCCTCTCAGCCGCTGGAGAGAAGTATTATTATTATTATACAGTATTTATAAAGCACCGATAGTTGGCTCAGCTCTGTACATTACAGAGGGGACAGAACATGTGACAGAACAATACCAATACAATGCGATACATGAGGGGATCGAGGGCCCTGCTCTTTGGAGCTTACAATCTAGGAGGAGGGGGATGGTGGTACAGGAGGAGATAGCTGTGGGGGATGGAGTGGTAGGAAGAGTGGAGGAGGTCGGAAATTAGCAGGGGGTGGGGTAGGCTTCCCTGAAAAGATGGGTTTTCAGGGTGTGCCTAAAGGAGAGGAGAGTAGGTGATAGTCTGACGGATTGGGGTAGGGAGTTCCATAGGATGGGTGATGCCCTGGAGAAGTCCTGGGGGCAGGCATGGGAGGAGGAGACCAGGAAACTAGAGAGAAGGAGGGAGTACGGACTGGTCCTTCTCCTTGAAGTCCTCTCAGCCGCTGGGGAGAAGACAGGGTGGCTGGGCTGACTCCATCATGCTGTGGGGGATCTAGGCCGACTCCATCATGCTGTGGGGGATCTGGGCCGACTCCATCATGCTGTGGGGGATCTGGGACGACTCCATCATGCCAGGGCATTGAATATGGGTGGTGGATGGGTGTTCCAGCATGACAATGACCCAAAACACACGGCCAAGGCAACAAAGGAGCGGCTGAAGAAGAAGCACATTAAGGTCCTGGAGTGGCCTAGCCAGTCTCCACACCTTCATCCGATGGAAAATCTGTGGAGGAGCTGAAAGTTCGAGTTGCCAAACGTCAGCCACCAAACCTTAATGACTTGGAGAGGATCTGCCAAGAGGAGTGGGCCAAAATCCCTCCTGAGATGTGTGCGAACCTGGGGGCCAACTCCAGGAAACGTCTGACCTCTGTGATTGCCAACAAGGGATTGGCCACCAAGTACTAAGTCATGTTTTGTGAAGGGGATCCAATCCTTCTTTCCCTCATGAACATGCAGATCCGTCATCATTTGTTAGACGCATTTCTGCTGAATTTGTTGTTGTATTC
Source organism: Staurois parvus (assembly GCF_062004578.1). Lineage (NCBI taxonomy): Eukaryota > Metazoa > Chordata > Amphibia > Anura > Ranidae > Staurois > Staurois parvus. The sequence goes on from NW_028320197.1 coordinate 45,585, forward strand.
TGTCTCTCAGTGTTACACCGAACATTCCATTGTTAGACCGATCATTTCTGTGTGAGGGGCGAACATTCCATTGTTAGACCGATCGTTTCTGTGTGAGGGGCGAACATTCCATTGTTAGACCGATCGTTTCTGTGTGAGGGGCGAACATTCCATTGTTAGACCGATCATTTCTGTGTGAGGGGCCAACATTCCATTGTTAGACCGATCGTTTCTGTGTGAGGGGTGAACATTCCATTGTTAGACCGATCGTTTCTGTGTGAGGGGCCAACATTCCATTGTTAGACCGATCATTTCTGTGTGAGGGGCCAACATTCCATTGTTAGACCGATCATTTCTGTGTGAGGGGCCAACATTCCATTGTTAGACCGATCATTTCTGTGTGAGGGGCGAACATTCAGCATCAGGGGGGAGCAAATACAAATTTCCTGCACTGTATCTATATATTCCCCTCTATACTGCAAGTCACAAATTAGAAATACATTCTACACTGTCACTATATACATACACCCAGTATGATGGAGAAGACCCCCCCCCCCCCCCCAGACTATGAATTCCTCAGACTTCTCTCATCTCCATTTATGGAAGGAAATCCCAAATCACCCCTCCTGGCAATATTTCAACCCTCCACCATCCTCCAACCCAAATCATAGCAATTCCCATCCAATCCCCCAGAAGAAGCCCGACTTCCCCCATCCTCCATCCAATCCCCCAGAGGGAGCCCCACTCCCCCCATCCTCCATCCAATCCACCAGAGGGACCCCCACTCCCCCCCATCCTCCATCCAGACCACAAAAGGGAGCCACACTCTTCCCATCCTCCATTCAATCCACCAGAAGGAGCCCCTCTTTCCCCCATCCAAACTACCAGATGGAGCCCCTCTCCCCCCCATCCCCCATCCAATCCACAAGAAGGAGCCCCACTGAACCCCATCCTCCATCAAGTCCACCAAAGGGAGCCACACTCTTCCCATCCTCCATTTAATCCACTAGAGGGAGCCCCTATACCCCCATCCTCCATCCAATCTACCAGAGGGAGCCCCACTGCTCCCATCCTCCATCCAATTTACAAGAGGAAGCCCCACTGAGCCCCATCCTACCATCAAATCCACCAGAGGGAATCCCTCTACCCCCATCCAATCCACCAGATGGAGCCCCACTCCCCCCATCCTTCATCCAATCCACTAGAACAGCGGTTCTCAACCTTCCTAGTGCCGTGACCCTTTAATACAGTTCCTCATGTTGTGGTGACCCCCAACCATAGAATTATTTATCCAGTAATTATAATTCATGAGTGTCGTTTTCCCTCCAATACTGCTGCTTTCTACACAGTAGCTGCTCTTTACACATCGGAAATATGTGTTTTCTGATGGTCTTAGGGGACCCCTGTGAAAGGGTCGTTTGACCCCCAAAGGGGTCGCGACCCACAGGTTGAGAACCACTGCACTAGAGGAAGCCCCACTCCCCCCATGCTCCATCCAATCTACCAGAGGGAGCCCTACTAATCCCCATACTCCATCCAATCCACAAGAGGGAGCCCCACTCACCCCATCCTCCATCCAATCCACCAGATGGAGCCCCACTCCTCCCATCCTACATCCAAACCACCAGAGGGAGCCCCACTCCCCCCATCCTCCATCCAATCCACCAGATGGAGCCCCACTCCCCCCATCCTCCATCCAATCCACCAGAGGGAGCCCTACTAATCCCCATCCTCCATCCAATCCACAAGAGGGAGCTCCCATCCTCCATCCAATCCATCAGAGGGAGCCCCACTCCCCCCCATCCTCCATCCAATCCATCAGAGGGAGCCCCACTCCCCCCCATCCTCCATCCAATCCATCAGAGGGAGCCCCACTCCCCCCCATCCTCCAGCCAATCTACCAGAGGGAGCCCTACTAATCCCCATCCTCCATCCAATTGACAAGAGGGAGCCCCACTCCTCCCATCCTCCATCCAATCCACCAGATGCAGCCCCACTCCCCGCATCCTACATCCAAACCACCAGAGAGATACCCACTACCCCAGTCCTCCATCCAATCCACTAGAGGGAGCTACACTCCCCCCATCCTCCATCCAATCCACCAGAGGGAGTCCCACTCCCCCAATCCTCCATCCAATCCACCAGATGGAGCCCCACTACCCCCATCCTCCATCCAATCCACTAGAAGGAGCCCCACTCCCCCCCATGCTCCATCCAATCCACCAGAGGGGGCCCCACTCCCCCCATCCAATCTACCAGAGGGAGCCCTACTAATCCCCATCCTCCATCCAATCCACAAGAGGGAGCCCCACTCCTCCCATCCTCCATCCAATCCATCAGAGGGAGCCCCACTCACCCCATCCTCCATCCAAACCACCAGATGGAGCCCCACTCCCCCCATCCTCCATCCAAACCACCAGAGGGATCCCCACTACCCCAGTCCTCCATCCAATCCACTAGAGGGAGCTACACTCCCCCCATTCTCCATCCAGTCCACCAGAGGGAGTCCCACTCCCCCCATCCTCCATCCAATCTACCAGAGGGAGCCCAACGCCCCCCCATCCTTCATCAAATCCACCAGAGGGAGCCCTACTAAGCCCCATCCTCCATCCAATCCACCAGAGGGAGCCCAATGCCCCTCATCCTCCATCCAATCCCCCAGAGGGAGCCCTACTAAGCCCCATCATCCAGTCCACAAGAGGGAGTCCCACTCCTCCCATCCTCCATCCAATCCACCAGAGGGAGCCCAACGCCCCCCCATCCTTCATCAAATCCACCAGAGGGAGCCCCACTCACCCCCATCCAAACCACCAGAGGGAGCCCCTTTCCCCCCATCCTCCATCCATTCCACCAGACGGAGCCCCACTCCATCCATCCACCATCCAATCCACCAGAGGGAGCCCCTTTCCCCCCCATCCTCCATCCAATTCACCAGAGGGAGCCCCACTCCACCCATCCACTCCACCAGAGGGAGCCCCTTTCCCCCCCATCCTCCATCCAATCCACCAGAGGGAGCCCTACTAAACCTCATCCTCCATCCAATCCACAAGAGGGAGCCCCACTCCTCCCATCCTCCTGCCAATCCACCAGAGGGAGCCAAACTCCCCCATCCTCCATCCAATCCACCAGAGGTAGCCCCACTCACCCCATCCTCCATCCAGTCCACCAGAGGTAGCCCCACTCCCCCCATCCTCCATCCAGTCCACCAGAGGGAGCCCCACTCCCCCCATCCTCCATCCAATCCACCAGAGGTAGCCCCACTCACCCCATCCTCCATCCAGTCCACCAGAGGTAGCCCCACTCCCCCCATCCTCCATCCAGTCCACCAGAGGTAGCCCCACTCCCCCCATCCTCCATCCAATCCACCACAGGGAGCCCCACTCCCCCCATCCTCCATCCAATCCACCAGAGATGGTCCCACACCCCCCATGCTCCATCCAATCCACCAGAGGGAGCCCCACTCACCCCCATCCAAACCACCAGAGGGAGCCCCACTCATTCCTATCCTCCATCCAGTACACCAGAGGGAGCCCCACTCACCCCCATCCTCCATCCAATCTACCAGAGGGAGCCACACTAAGCCCCATCCTCCATCCAATCCACTAGAGGGGGCCCCACTTATCTCCTTACTCCATCCAATCTACCAGAGGGAAACCCACTCAACCCCATCCTCTATCCAATCCTCTAGAGAGAGCCCCATTCACCCCCATCCTCCATATAATCCACCAGAGGGAGCCCTACTCTCCCCATCCTCCATCCATTCCACCAGAGGAAACCCCACTCACCCCCATCCTCCATCCAATCCACCAGAGGGAGCCCCACTCCTTCCATCCAATCCACCAGAGGGAAACCCACTCAACCCCATCCTCCATCCAGTCCACCAGAGGGAGTCCCATTCCCCCCATCCTCCATCCAATCCACCAGAGGGAGCCGCACTCCCCCATCCTCTATCCATTCCTCCAGAGGGAGCCCCACTCCTCCCATCCTCCATCCATTCCTCCAGAGGGAGCCCCACTCCTCCCATCCTCCATTCATTCCACCAGAGGAAGCCCCACTAAGCCCCATCCTCCATCCAATCCACCAGAGGGAGCCCCACTCCTTCCATCCAATCCACCAGAGGGAAACCCACTCAACCCCATCCTCCATCCAATCCACCAGAGGGAGTCCCATTCCCCCCATCCTCCATCCATTCCTCCAGAGGGAGCCCAACGCCCCCCCCATCCTCCATCCATTCCTCCAGAGGGAGCCCCACTCCTCCCATCCTCCATCCATTCCACCAGAGGGAGCCCCACTAAGCCCCATCCTCCATCCATTCCACCAGAGGGAGCCCCACTAAGCCCCATCCTCCATCCAATCCACCAGAGGGAGCCCCATTCACCCCCATCCTCCATATAATCCACCAGAGGGAGCCCTACTCTCCCCATCCTCCGTCCATTCCACCAGAGGAAACCCCACTCACCCCCATCCTCCATCCAATCCACCAGAGGGAGCCCCACTCCTTCCATCCAATCCACCAAAGGGAAACCCACTCAACCCCATCCTCCATCCAATCCACCAGAGGGAGTCCCATTCCCCCCATCCTCCATCCAATCCACCAGAGGGAGCCCTGCTCACCCCCATCCTCCATCCATTCCTCCAGAGGGAGCCCCACTCCCCCCATCCTCCATCCATTCCTCCAGAGGGAGCCCCACTAAGCCCCATCCTCCATCCAATCCACCAGAGGGAGCCCCACTAAGCCCCATCCTCCATCCTATCCACCAGAGGGAGCCCCACTCACCTCCATCCTACATTTAATCCACCAGAGGGAGCCCCGCTCACCCCCATCCTCTATCCATTCCTCCAGAGGGAGCCCAATCCCCCCATCCTCCATCCATTCCTCCAGAGGGAGCCCCACTCCCCCCATCCTCCATCCATTCCTCCAGAGGGAGCCCCACTCCCCCCATCCTCCATCCATTCCTCCAGAGGGAGCCCCACTCCTCCCATCCTCCATCCATTCCACCAGAGGGAGCCTCACTAAGCCCCATCCTCCATCCATTCCACCAGAGGGATCCCCACTAAGCCCCATCCTCCATCCAATCTACCAGAGGGAGCCCCATTCACCCCCATCCTCCATCCATTCCTCCACAGGGAGCCCCACTCCTCCCATCCTCCATCCATTCCACCAGAGGGAGCCCCACTAAGCCCCATCCTCCATCCATTCCACCAGAGGGAGCCCCACTCACCTCCGTCCTACATTTAATCCACCAGAGGGAGCCCCGCTCACCCCCATCCTCTATCCATTCCCCCAGAGGGAGCCCCACTCCCCCCATCCTCTATCCATTCCTCCAGAGGGAGCCCCACTCCCCCCATCCTCTATCCATTCCTCCAGAGGGAGCCCCACTCCCCCCATCCTCCATCCATTCCTCCAGAGGGAGCCCCACTCCTCCCATCCTCCATCCATTCCACCAGAGGGAGCCCCACTAAGCCCCATCCTCCATCCATTCCACCAGAGGGAGCCCCACTAAGCCCCATCCTCCATCCAATCCACCAGAGGGAGCCCCACTCACCTCCATCCTACATTTAATCCACCAGAGGGAGCCCCACTCCCCCCATCCTCCATCCATTCCTCCAGAGGGAGCTCCACTTCCCCCATCCTCCATCCATTCCTCCAGAGGGAGCCCCACTCCCCCCATCCTCCATCCAATCCACCAGAGGGAGCCCCACTCCCCCCATCCTCCATCCATTCCTCCAGAGGGAGCTCCACTTCCCCCATCCTCTATCCATTCCTCCAGAGGGAGCCCCACTCCTCCCATCCTCCATCCATTCCTCCAGAGGGAGCCCCACTTCTCCCATCCTCCATCCATTCCACCAGCGGGAGCCCCACTAAGCCCCATCCTCCATCCATTCCTCCAGAGGGAGCCCCACTCCTCCCATCCTCCATCCATTCCTCCAGAGGGAGCCCCTCTCCCCCATCCTCCATCCATTCCACCAGCGGGAGCCCCACTAAGCCCCATCCTCCATCCAATCCACCAGAGGGAGCCCCACTCACCTCCATCCTACATTTAATCCACCAGAGGGAGCCCCGCTCACCCCCATCCTCTATCCATTCCTCCAGAGGGAGCCCAATCCCCCCATCCTCCATCCATTCCTCCAGAGGGAGCCCCACTCCCCCCATCCTCCATCCATTCCTCCAGAGGGAGCCCCACTCCTCCCATCCTCCATCCATTCCACCAGAGGGAGCCTCACTAAGCTCCATCCATTCCACCAGAGGGATCCCCACTAAGCCCCATCCTCCATCCAATCTACCAGAGGGAGCCCCATTCACCCCCATCCTCCATCCATTCCTCCACAGGGAGCCCCACTCCTCCCATCCTCCATCCATTCCACCAGAGGGAGCCCCACTAAGCCCCATCCTCCATCCAATCTACCAGAGGGAGCCCCATTCACCCCCATCCTCCATCCATTCCTCCACAGGGAGCCCCACTCCTCCCATCCTCCATCCATTCCACCAGAGGGAGCCCCGCTCACCCCCATCCTCTATCCATTCCCCCAGAGGGAGCCCCACTCCCCCCATCCTCTATCCATTCCTCCAGAGGGAGCCCCACTCCCCCCATCCTCTATCCATTCCTCCAGAGGGAGCCCCACTCCCCCCATCCTCCATCCATTCCTCCAGAGGGAGCCCCACTCCTCCCATCCTCCATCCATTCCACCAGAGGGAGCCCCACTAAGCCCCATCCTCCATCCATTCCACCAGAGGGAGCCCCACTAAGCCCCATCCTCCATCCAATCCACCAGAGGGAGCCCCACTCACCTCCATCCTACATTTAATCCACCAGAGGGAGCCCCACTCCCCCCATCCTCCATCCATTCCTCCAGAGGGAGCCCCACTAAGCCCCTTCCTCCATCCATTCCTCCAGAGGGAGCCCCACTCCTCCCATCCTCCATCCATTCCACCAGCGGGAGCCCCACTCCCTATTATATTATTTCTGGGACTCTGTGTGGGATGGGTGGGGGATGGGTGCAGAGTCCATATATACAAAATAAGAAGTGATACTGAATGATTGTGTCGGGATTGGTGGGTGTGTTTTAGGTGCTCCCCCATCCTCCAATCCCGGAATGAAGTCAGACAGAGGGAGGGGTCCTGAATTTGTATAAAATGTACTTTATTTAAACCTTTAAACTTTATTTCTGTGAACAATCTGAGGTCATTATATACAACAACCAATCAAAATCTTCTGAAGCACAGCTGCAATCTGATTGGCCAGTATTTCCACTGATAAGCTTCCCATCCCCCGACTGTCTCTGATGGCTCTACGTGGCATTGTCCTCGGTGGTGGCGGCTTTATAGATGACATTTGATTTCTGATCAGACAATCTGCGGAGGAGAGAAAGATCGAATTATGGAATCCTCCAATCGTCCAATGACTATAGAGGACAACGACCTCCAGTAGACGAGGATTTCCCACCTCCTGTCCATCACTTCCATTATAAGGGTGTCAGCTCGCCCCCACCAATCAGCTTTGTCCCCTCCCCTGAGGGTCCTTCAGTTACCTGAGATTCTTCTTCCGATTCTGCCGAACGTAGACGAAGAAAGCCAACGCCGTGACTGCGAAGAGAACGCCGAATATTATCGCCAACATATCGCCTGCCGGGAGGAGACAGATATCAGTGTGCTGGATGTCATGGGATTATTGTCCTCCATCTACATCGAATGTCCTCCATCTACACCGAATGTCATCCATCTACACCGAATATTATCCATCTACACCGAATATTATCCCAACCACACCGAATGTCATCCATCTACACCAAATATTATCCCAACCACATCGAAAGTGCTCCCATCTACACCGAATATTATCCATCTACACCGAATGTCCTCCATCTACACCGAATATTATCCATCTACACCGAATATTATCCCAACCACATCGAATGTCCTCCATCTACATTGAGTGTGCTCCCATCTACATCGAACGTCATCCATCTACACCGAATGTCCTCCATCTACACCGAATATTATCCCAACCACATCGAATGTCATCCATCTACACCGAATATTATCCATCTACACCGAATGTCATCCATCTACACCGAATATTATCCCAACCACATCGAATGTCCTCCATCTACATTGAGTGTGCTCCCATCTACATCGAACGTCATCCATCTACACCGAATGTCCTCCATCTACACCGAATGTCATCCATCTACACCGAATATTATCCCAACCACACCGAATGTCATCCATCTACACCAAATATTATCCCAACCACATCGAATGTCCTCCATCTACATCGAATGTCCTCCATCTACATCGAACGTCATCCATCTACACCGAATGTCCTCCATCTACACCGAATGTCCTCCATCTACACCGAATGTCCTCCATCTACACCAAATATTATCCCAACCACATCGAAAGTGCTCCCATCTACATTGAGTGTGCTCCCATCTACATCGAATGTCATCCATCTACACTGAATATTATCCCAACCACATCGAATGTCATCCATCTACACCAAATATTATCCCAACCACATCGAAAGTGCTCCCATCTACATTGAGTGTGCTCCCATCTACATCGAACGTCATCCATCTACACCGAATATTATCCCAACTACATCGAATGTCCTCCATCTACACTGAATATTATCCCAACCACATCGAAAGTGCTCCCATCTACATTGACTGTGCTCCCATCTACATCGAACGTCCTCCATCTACATCGAATGTCCTCCATCTACACCAAATATTATCCCAACCACATCGAAAGTGCTCCCATCTACATCGAACATCCTCAATTTACAATGAACGTCCTCCATCTACACTGATATCCCTCCTCTTCTCCCACTATGGAACATCGAACGTAGTCCATCTACACCGATATCTCTCCTCTCCTCCCACTATGAGACATCGAACGTAGTCCATCTACACCGATATCTCTCTTCCCACTATGGGACATCGAACGTCCTCCATCTACACCGATATCTCTCCTCTCACTATGAGACATCGAACGTCCTCCATCTACACCGATATCTCTCTTCCCACTATGGGACATCGAACGTCCTCCATCTACACCGATATCTCTCTTCCCACTATGAGACATCGAACGTCCTCCATCTACACCGATATCTCTCCTCTCACTATGGGACATCGAACGTCCTCCATCTACACCGATATCTCTCCTCTCCTCTCACTATGAGACATCGAACGTCCTCCATCTACACCGATATCTCTCCTCTCACTATGGGACATCGAACGTCCTCCATCTACACCGATATCTCTCCTCTCACTATGAGACATCGAACGTCCTCCATCTACACCGATATCTCTCCTCTCACTATGAGACATCGAACGTCCTCCATCTACACCGATATCTCTCTTCCCACTATGGGACATCGAACGTCCTCCATCTACACCGATATCTCTCCTCTCACTATGGGACATCGAACGTCCTCCATCTACACCGATATCTCTCCTCTCACTATGAGACATCGAACGTCCTCCATCTACACCAATATCTCTCCTCTCACTATGGGACATCGAACGTCCTCCATCTACACCGATATCTCTCCTCTCCTCTCACTATGAGACATCGAACGTCCTCCATCTACACCGGTATCTCTCCTCTCACTATGACACATCGAACGTCCTCCATCTACACCGATATCTCTCCTCTCACTATGAGACATCGAATGTCCTCCATCTACACCGATATCTCTCCTCTCACTATGGGACATCGAACGTCCTCCATCTACACCGATATCTCTCCTCTCACTATGAGACATCGAACGTCCTCCATCTACACCGATATCTCTCCTCTCACTATGAGACATCGAACGTCCTCCATCTACACCGATATCTCTCCTCTCACTATGAGACATCGAATGTCCTCCATCTACACCGATATCTCTCCTCCCACTATGAGACATCGAACGTCCTCCATCTACACCGATATCTCTCTTCCCACTATGGGACATCGAACGTCCTCCATCTACACCGATATCTCTCTTCCCACTATGGGACATCGAACGTCCTCCATCTACACCGATATCTCTCTTCCCACTATGGGACATCGAACGTCCTCCATCTACACCGATATCTCTCCTCCCACTATGGGACATCGAACGTCCTCCATCTACACCGATATCTCTCCTCTCACTATGGGACATCGAACGTCCTCCATCTACACCGATATCTCTCCTCTCACTATGGGACATCGAACGTCCTCCATCTACACCGATATCTCTCCTCTCACTATGGGACATCGAACGTCCTCCATCTACACCGATATCTCTCCTCTCACTATGGGACATCGAACGTCCTCCATCTACACCGATATCTCTCCTCTCACTATGAGACATCGAACGTCCTCCATCTACACCGATATCTCTCCTCTCACTATGGGACATCGAACGTCCTCCATCTACACCGATATCTCTCCTCTCACTATGGGACATCGAACGTCCTCCATCTACACCGATATCTCTCCTCCCACTATGAGACATCGAACGTCCTCCATCTACACCGATATCTCTCCTCTCACTATGAGACATCGAACGTCCTCCATCTACACCGATATCTCTCCTCTCACTATGGGACATCGAACGTCCTCCATCTACACCGATATCTCTCCTCCCACTATGAGACATCGAACGTCCTCCATCTACACCGATATCTCTCCTCTCACTATGAGACATCGAACGTCCTCCATCTACACCGATATCTCTCCTCTCACTATGGGACATCGAACGTCCTCCATCTACACCGATATCTCTCCTCTCACTATGGGACATCGAACGTCCTCCATCTACACCGATATCTCTCCTCTCACTATGGGACATCGAACGTCCTCCATCTACACCGATATCTCTCCTCCCACTATGAGACATCGAACGTCCTCCATGTACACCGATATCTCTCCTCTCACTATGAGACATCGAACGTCCTCCATCTACACCGATATCTCTCCTCTCACTATGGGACATCGAACGTCCTCCATCTACACCGATATCTCTCCTCCCACTATGAGACATCGAACGTCCTCCATCTACACCGATATCTCTCCTCTCACTATGGGACATCGAACGTCCTCCATCTACACCGATATCTCTCCTCTCCTCTCACTATGAGACATCGAACGTTCTCCATCTACACCGATATCTCTCCTCTCACTATGAGACATCGAACGTCCTCCATCTACACCGATATCTCTCCTCTCACTATGAGACATCGAACGTCCTCCATCTACACCGATATCTCTCCTCTCACTATGAGACATCGAACGTCCTCCATCTACACCGATATCTCTCCTCTCACTATGAGACATCGAACGTCCTCCATCTACACCGATATCTCTCCTCTCCTCCCACTATGAGACATCGAACGTCCTCCATCTACACCGATATCTCTCCTCTCACTATGAGACATCGAACGTCCTCCATCTACACCGATATCTCTCCTCCCACTATGAGACATCGAACGTCCTCCATCTACACCGATATCTCTCCTCTCACTATGAGACATCGAACGTCCTCCATCTACACCGATATCTCTCCTCTCACTATGAGACATCGAACGTCCTCCATCTACACCGATATCTCTCCTCTCACTATGAGACATCGAACGTCCTCCATCTACACCGATATCTCTCCTCTCACTATGAGACATCGAACGTCCTCCATCTACACCGATATCTCTCCTCTCACTATGAGACATCGAACGTCCTCCATCTACACCGATATCTCTCCTCTCACTATGAGACATCGAACGTCCTCCATCTACACCGATATCTCTCCTCTCACTATGGGACATCGAACGTCCTCCATCTACACCGATATCTCTCCTCTCACTATGGGACATCGAACGTCCTCCATCTACACCGATATCTCTCCTCTCACTATGAGACATCGAACGTCCTCCATCTACACCGATATCTCTCCTCTCACTATGAGACATCGAACGTCCTCCATCTACACCGATATCTCTCCTCTCACTATGAGACATCGAACGTCCTCCATCTACACCGATATCTCTCCTCTCACTATGGGACATCGAACGTCCTCCATCTACACCGATATCTCTCCTCTCACTATGGGACATCGAACGTCCTCCATCTACACCGATATCTCTCCTCTCACTATGGGACATCGAACGTCCTCCATCTACACCGATATCTCTCCTCTCACTATGGGACATCGAACGTCCTCCATCTACACCGATATCTCTCCTCTCACTATGGGACATCGAACGTCCTCCATCTACACCGATATCTCTCCTCTCACTATGAGACATCGAACGTCCTCCATCTACACCGATATCTCTCCTCTCACTATGGGACATCGAACGTCCTCCATCTACACCGATATCTCTCCTCTCACTATGAGACATCGAACGTCCTCCATCTACACCGATATCTCTCTCTCCTCTCACTATGGGACATCGAACGTCCTCCATCTACACCGATATCTCTCCTCTCACTATGAGACATCGAACGTCCTCCATCTACACCGATATCTCTCCTCTCACTATGAGACATCGAACGTCCTCCATCTACACCGATATCTCTCCTCTCACTATGAGACATCGAACGTCCTCCATCTACACCGATATCTCTCCTCTCACTATGGGACATCGAACGTCCTCCATCTACACCGATATCTCTCCTCTCACTATGGGACATCGAACGTCCTCCATCTACACCGATATCTCTCCTCTCACTATGGGACATCGAACGTCCTCCATCTACACCGATATCTCTCCTCTCACTATGGGACATCGAACGTCCTCCATCTACACCGATATCTCTCCTCTCACTATGAGACATCGAACGTCCTCCATCTACACCGATATCTCTCCTCTCCTCTCACTATGGGACATCGAACGTCCTCCATCTACACCGATATCTCTCCTCTCACTATGAGACATCGAACGTCCTCCATCTACACCGATATCTCTCCTCTCACTATGGGACATCGAACGTCCTCCATCTACACCGATATCTCTCCTCTCACTATGGGACATCGAACGTCCTCCATCTACACCGATATCTCTCCTCTCCTCTCACTATGGGACATCGAACGTCCTCCATCTACACCGATATCTCTCCTCTCACTATGAGACATCGAACGTCCTCCATCTACACCGATATCTCTCCTCTCACTATGGGACATCGAACGTCCTCCATCTACACCGATATCTCTCCTCTCACTATGGGACATCGAACGTCCTCCATCTACACCGATATCTCTCCTCTCACTATGAGACATCGAACGTCCTCCATCTACACCGATATCTCTCCTCTCACTATGGGACATCGAACGTCCTCCATCTACACCGATATCTCTCCTCTCACTATGAGACATCGAACGTCCTCCATCTACACCGATATCTCTCCTCTCACTATGGGACATCGAACGTCCTCCATCTACACCGATATCTCTCTTCCCACTATGAGACATCGAACGTCCTCCATCTACACCGATATCTCCTCTCACTATGGGACATCGAACGTCCTCCATCTACACCGATATCTCTCCTCTCACTATGAGACATCGAACGTCCTCCATCTACACCGATATCTCTCCTCTCACTATGAGACATCGAACGTCCTCCATCTACACCGATATCTCTCCTCTCACTATGAGACATCGAACGTCCTCCATCTACACCGATATCTCTCCTCTCACTATGAGACATCGAACGTCCTCCATCTACACCGATATCTCTCCTCTCACTATGAGACATCGAACGTCCTCCATCTACACCGATATCTCTCCTCTCACTATGGGACATCGAACGTCCTCCATCTACACCGATATCTCTCCTCTCACTATGAGACATCGAACGTCCTCCATCTACACCGATATCTCTCCTCTCACTATGGGACATCGAACGTCCTCCATCTACACCGATATCTCTCCTCTCACTATGAGACATCGAACGTCCTCCATCTACACCGATATCTCTCCTCTCAACTATGGACATCGAACGTCCTCCATCTACACCGATATCTCTCCTCTCACTATGGGACATCGAACGTCCTCCATCTACACCGATATCTCTCCTCCCACTATGAGACATCGAATGTCCTCCATCTACACCGATATCTCTCCTCTCACTATGGGACATCGAACGTCCTCCATCTACACCGATATCTCTCCTCTCACTATGAGACATCGAACGTCCTCCATCTACACCGATATCTCTCCTCTCACTATGAGACATCGAACGTCCTCCATCTACACCGATATCTCTCTCTCTCCTCTCACTATGAGACATCGAACGTCCTCCATCTACACCGATATCTCTCCTCTCACTATGAGACATCGAACGTCCTCCATCTACACCGATATCTCTCCTCTCACTATGAGACATCGAACGTCCTCCATCTACACCGATATCTCTCCTCCCACTATGGGACATCGAATGTCCTCCATCTACACCGATATCTCTCCTCCCACTATGGGACATCGAACGTCCTCCATGACAGTGACGTTTGGCCCCCTTGGGGCCGATTAATATCAATGTCTGTCTCCAGCAGTCCATATTACCTGTACTGAATGTCTGATTGTCAGCTCTTGGGGCTCCTAGGAAACAAAACAAGGCGGATCATATCGCTGATCAGCGGAAGACATTTTACCTTCTGAGGTTTTATTGTGGTAAGCAGACCCTGAAATTACATGACGCTGTGGGGGAGGGGAGGGGGTGTTTATATAACCTGCACACAGCCCTTCACTCAGTGAACATGAATTTACATTCCATCTGTGCCAATGGGGCAAAAACAAATGTTATTCGGCTATTTCCTGTGCCAGTCGAATGTTTTTCACTGATTTAAAATGGGAAATACCACCTTTGGCCACTAGATGGCGCTGTACAGGACACTTTCACTGGATACATTGCTATAGGACTGACTTGTTTTTATAACTAGATCCCTATGAGAAGAGAACCCCACCCCGGGAAAGGAAGGTCACCCCCCCAAATTTGATATGTCAGTTATAAGCGGAGCGGGCCATTAATCCTGAAACGGTCAGAGTGACTTTGTGAAGTCTCTGTATGTGGGAGTTCGGCCTGTCCTCCTGGAGACATGTGAAGGTGGTAAAAGGGGGAGAGGGCAGAGATTTTCCGACAAACAGTTCATAGAAAACTGCCAAATGTGACTTGTAGCCCCTTTGTGTCCTATACTGGCCACGAACCCCCGGCCACACCATCGCCTCGTGTCCTACCTTCTCCGGAGTGGTCACTGGAGGCGCTCTCAGGATCTGGAGCCGATGCACCGGGTGCCGGAACTGAAGAGGAGACATGAAAAACATAGTCAGAAAAAATGAAACTCCACCCCCTATCTCTAGCCCCACCCCCACTCCCTACACTCAATGGAGAAAATGTGGACAGTGGGGAGGGGGAGAGCAGGAGATGACTATGGACAAGGGGGGGGGGGGGCGGAGCAGGAGATGACTATGGACAAGGGGGGGGGGGGAACAGAGCAGGAGATGACTATGGACAAGGGGGGGGGGGGGGGAACAGAGCAGGAGATGACTATGGACAAGGGGGACAGAGCAGGAGATGACTATGGACAAGGGGGGGGGGGGGGAACAGAGCAGGAGATGACTATGGACAAGGGGGGGGGGGAACAGAGCAGGAGATGACTATGGACAGTGGAGAGGGGAGGCGGAGCAGGAGACGACTGTGGAGAGGGGAGGCGGAGCAGGAGATGACTGTGGAGAGGGGGGGCAGAGCAGGAGATGACTGTGGAGAGGGGGGGCGGAGCAGGAGATGACTGTGGAGAGGGGAGGCGGAGCAGGAGACGACTGTGGAGAGGGGAGGCGGAGCAGGAGACGACTGTGGAGAGGGGAGGCGGAGCAGGAGATGACTGTGGAGAGGGGGGGCGGAGCAGGAGATGACTGTGGAGAGGGGAGGCGGAGCAGGAGACGACTGTGGAGAGGGGAGGCGGAGCAGGAGACGACTGTGGAGAGGGGAGGCGGAGCAGGAGACGACTGTGGAGAGGGGAGGCGGAGCAGGAGACGACTGTGGAGAGGGGAGGCGGAGCAGGAGACGACTGTGGAGAGGGGAGGCGGAGCAGGAGACGACTGTGGAGAGGGGAGGCGGAGCAGGAGACGACTGTGGAGAGGGGAGGCGGAGCAGGAGACGACTGTGGAGAGGGGAGGCGGAGCAGGAGACGACTGTGGAGAGGGGAGGCGGAGCAGGAGACGACTGTGGAGAGGGGAGGCGGAGCAGGAGACGACTGTGGAGAGGGGAGGCGGAGCAGGAGACGACTGTGGAGAGGGGAGGCGGAGCAGGAGATGACTGTGGAGAGGGGAGGCGGAGCAGGAGATGACTGTGGAGAGGGGGGGGCAGAGCAGGAGATGACTGTGGAGAGGGGAGGTGGAGCAGGAGATGACTGTGGACAGTGGAGAGGGGAGGCGGAGCAGGAGATGACTGTGGACAGTGGAGAGGGGAGGCGGAGCAGGAGATGACTGTGGACAGTGGAGAGGGGGGACGGAGCAGGAGATGACTGTGGACAGTGGAGAGGGGGGGCGGAGCAGGAGATGACAGGACAGTGGAGAGGGGAGGCGGAGCAGGAGATGACAGGACAGTGGAGAGGGGGGACAGAGCAGGAGATGACTGTGGACAGTGGAGAGGGGGGACAGAGCAGGAGATGACTGGACAGTGGAGAGGGGAGGTGGAGCAGGAGATGACTGTGGACAGTGGAGAGGGGGGACAGAGCAGGAGATGAATGTGGACAGTGGAGAGGGGAGGCAGGGCAGGAGATGACTGTGGACAGTGGAGAGGGGAGGTGGAGCAGGAGATGACTGTGGACAGTGGAGAGGGGAGGCAGAGCAGGAGATGAATGTGGACAGTGGAGAGGGGGGACAGAGCAGGAGATGACTGGACAGTGGAGAGTGGAGGCAGAGCAGGAGATGACTGTGGACAGTGGAGAGGGGGGACAGAGCAGGAGATGACTGTGGACAGTGGAGAGGGGGGACAGAGCAGGAGATGACTGTGGACAGTGGAGAGGGGGGACAGAGCAGGAGATGGCTGTGGACAGTGGAGAGGGGAGGCAGAGCAGGAGATGGCTGTGGACAGTGGAGAGGGGGGACAGAGCAGGAGATGGCTGTGGACAGTGGAGAGGGGAGGTGGAGCAGGAGATGGCTGTGGACAGTGGAGAGGGGAGGTGGAGCAGGAGATGACTGTGGACAGTGGAGAGGGGAGGCGGAGCAGGAGATGACTGTGGACAGTGGAGAGGGGAGGCAGAGCAGGAGATGACTGGACAGTGGAGAGGGGAGGCAGAGCAGGAGATGACTGGACAGTGGAGAGGGGAGGCAGAGCAGGAGATGGCTGTGGACAGTGGAGAGGGGAGGCAGAGCAGGAGATGGCTGTGGACAGTGGAGAGGGGAGGCAGAGCAGGAGATGGCTGTGGACAGTGGAGAGGGGAGGCAGAGCAGGAGATGAATGTGGACAGTGGAGAGGGGAGGCAGAGCAGGAGATGACTGTGGACAGTGGAGAGGGGAGGCAGAGCAGGACTGGACTTTGGTTGGGTTGCAGTGCAGAAAGAGGAGCGAGACCTATTGGAGAACACAGTGCAGGTAATGGAGCAGAATGTATTGTGGCCAGTGGAGGGCCAGATGGAAGGAGTTGGGCTAGGGTCGGGTTGGGGTTGGGTATGGGTCAGGTTTGGATTGCGCGTGGGTCAGGTTTGGGTTGGGTTAGGGTCGGGTGTTGGTCGGGTTGGGGTCGGTTAGGGTCGGGTTGGGTGAAGGTTGTTAGGGTCAGGTTTGGGTTGGGCTCGGTTAGGGTCAGTTAGGGTTGTGTGTGGGTCAGGGTTGGGTTGGGTGTGAGTCAGGTTTGGGTTGGGTGTTGGTCGGGTTGGGGTTGGGTGTTGGTCGGGTTGGGGTCGGTTAGGGTCGGGTGTGGGTCAGGGTTGGATCAGGTTTGGGTTTGGTTAGGGTCAGGTTGGGGTCGGGTGTGGGTCAGGTTTGGGTTGGGTCGGTTAGGGTCGGGTTGGGGTCGGTTGTCGTTCAGGTTTGGGGTCGGGTGTGGGTCAGGTTTGGGTTGGGTTGGAGTCGGTTGTGGGTCAGGGTTGGGTTGGGTTAGGGTCGGGTGTGGGTCAGGTTTGGAGTCAGGTGTGGGGCAGGGTTGGGTTGGGTTGGAGTCGGTTAGGGTCGGGTGTGGGTCAGGTTTGGGTTGGGTTGGAGTCGGGTGTGGGTCAGGGTTGGGTTGGGTTGGAGTAGGTTGTGGGTCAGGGTTGGGTTGGGTTGGAGTCGGGTGTGGGTCAGGGTTGGGTTGGGTTGGGTTGGAGTCGGTTAGGGTCGGGTGTGGGTCAGGTTTGGGTTGGGTTGGAGTCGGGTGTGGGTCAGGGTTGGGTTGGGTTGGAGTAGGTTGTGGGTCAGGGTTGGGTTGGAGTCGGGTGTGGGTCAGGGTTGGGTTGGGTTGGGTTGGGTTGGAGTCGGTTAGGGTCGGGTGTGGGTCAGGTTTGGGTTGGGTTGGAGTCGGGTGTGGGTCAGGGTTGGGTTGGGTTGGAGTAGGTTGTGGGTCAGGGTTGGGTTGGGTTGGAGTCGGGTGTGGGTCAGGGTTGGGTTGGGTTGGAGTAGGTTGTGGGTCAGGGTTGGGTTGGGTTGGAGTCGGGTGTGGGTCAGGGTTGAGTCGGGTTGGAGTCGGTTAGGGTCGGGTGTGGGTCAGGTTTGGGTTGGGTTGGAGTCGGGTGTGGGTCAGGGTTGGGTTGGGTTGGAGTAGGTTGTGGGTCAGGGTTGGGTTGGGTTGGAGTCGGGTGTGGGTCAGGGTTGGGTTGGGTTGGGTTGGGTTGGAGTCGGTTAGGGTCGGGTGTGGGTCAGGTTTGGGTTCGGTTAGGGTTAAAAGAGTATAAGAATGCAGTGTGGACTATGACTGCAAAACACTGCCAGACGATGTAGTGTGTATGGTGGGGAGGAGCTACCAGAGACTGGAGAGGAGGATAGATTATAGAATAGGAGATTGGTGAGGATAGACCAGGATAGGAGATTGGTGAGGATAGACCAGGATAGGATATTGGTGAGGATAGACCAGGATAGGAGATTGGTGAGGAGAGACTAGGATAGGAGATAGGTGAGGAGAGACCAGGATAGGAGATTGGTGAGAATAGACTAGAATAGGAGATTGGTGAGGAGAGACCAGGATAGGAGATTGGTGAGAATAGACCAGGATAGGAGATTGGTGAGGAGAGACCAGGATAGGAGATTGGTGAGAATAGACCAGGATAGGAGATTGGTGAGAATAGACCAGGATAGGAGATTGGTGAGAATAGACCAGGATAGGAGATTGGTGAGAATAGACCAGGATAGGAGATTGGTGAGGAGAGACCAGGATAGGAGATTGGTGAGGAGAGACCAGGATAGGTGATTGGTGAGGATAGACCAGGATAGGTGATTGGAGAGGATAGACCAGGATAGGAGATTGGAGAGGAGAGACTAGAATAGGAGATTGGTGAGGAGAGACTAGGATAGGAGATTGGTGAGAATAGACTAGGATAGGAGATTGGTGAGGATAGACCAGGATAGGAGATTGGTGAGGATAGACCAGGATAGGAGATTGGTGAGGATAGACCAGGATAGGAGATTGGTGAGGAGAGACTAGGATAGGAGATTGGTGAGGAGAGACCAGGATAGGAGATTGGTGAGGATAGACCAGGATAGGAGATTGGTGAGGATAGACCAGGATAGGAGATTGGTGAGGAGAGACCAGGATAGGAGATTGGTGAGAATAGACCAGGATAGGTGATTGGTGAGAATAGACCAGGATAGGTGATTGGTGAGGATAGACCAGGATAGGAGATTGGTGAGGATAGACCAGGATAGGAGATTGGAGAGGAGAGACTAGGATAGGAGATTGGAGAGGAGAGACCAGGATAGGAGATTGGTGAGGAGAGACCAGGATAGGAGATTGGTGAGGAGAGACCAGGATAGGAGATTGGTGAGGAGAGACCAGGATAGGAGATTGGTGAGGATAGACCAGGATAGGAGATTGGAGAGGAGAGACTAGAATAGGAGATTGGTGAGGAGAGACCAGGATAGGAGATTGGTGAGGAGAGACCAGGATAGGTGATTGGTGAGGAGAGACCAGGATAGGAGATTGGTGAGGATAGACCAGGATAGGAGATTGGTGAGGATAGACTAGAATAGGAGATTGGTGAGGAGAGACTAGGATAGGAGATTGGTGAGAATAGACTAGGATAGGAGATTGGTGAGGATAGACCAGGATAGGAGATTGGTGAGGATAGACCAGGATAGGTGATTGGTGAGAATAGACCAGGATAGGAGATTGGTGAGGATAGACCAGGATAGGAGATTGGTGAGGATAGACCAGGATAGGTGATTGGTGAGAATAGACCAGGATAGGAGATTGGTGAGGAGAGACTAGGATAGGAGATTGGTGAGAATAGACTAGGATAGGAGATTGGTGAGGATAGACCAGGATAGGAGATTGGTGAGGAGAGACTAGGATAGGAGATTGGTGAGAATAGACTAGGATAGGAGATTGGTGAGGATAGACCAGGATAGGAGATTGGTGAGGATAGACCAGGATAGGAGATTGGTGAGGATAGACTAGGATAGGAGATTGGTGAGGAGAGACTAGGATAGGAGATTGGTGAGGAGAGACCAGGATAGGAGATTGGTGAGGAGAGACCAGGATAGGAGATTGGTGAGGATAGACCAGGATAGGAGATTGGTGAGGATAGACTAGAATAGGAGATTGGTGAGGAGAGACCAGGATAGGAGATTGGTGAGGATAGACCAGGATAGGAGATTGGTGAGGATAGACCAGGATAGGAGATTGGTGAGGATAGACTAGAATAGGAGATTGGTGAGAATAGACTAGGATAGGAGATTGGTGAGGAGAGACCAGGATAGGAGATTGGTGAGGATAGACCAGGATAGGAGATTGGTGAGAATAGACTAGGATAGGAGATTGGTGAGGATAGACCAGGATAGGAGATTGGTGAGGATAGGATAGGTGGCAGGATATCACAGCACATTGGATAGAATATTGGAGAAGATGTAGGATTGGTTTTATTTGGAGTCACAGGCTATCAGTACGGAGCCATCAGACATCTATTGACCAAAGAAAAGCTTCACCCTAGTCATGTGACTGATGACATTTTGGTTGCTCCTCCCACTTGTGACTGTGCAACACCCATAAGGCTGTATTTGTTGTGATTGCCTTGGCAGATCCCTCTCAGAATTGAGTTCTGCTTAGAGGTGGACAGAGACCTCCCATTACGTCTTCTTCATCCACTCAGACTGGTTCCTCATAGGTAGAGGTCCATCTTTTTCATCCACCCAGACTTCTTCCTCGTAGGTGGAGGTCAGTCTTCTTCATCCTTCCAGACTGGTTTCTCGAAGATGGAGGTCCATCATTTTCATCCACCCAGACTGGGTGGATGAAAAAGATGGACCTAAACCTTCGAGTAAGCAGTCTGGGTGGATGAAAATGATGGACCTCCATCTTCGAGAAACCAGTCTGGAAGGATGAAGAAGACTGACCTCCACCTACGAGGAAGAAGTCTTGGTGGATGAAAAAGATGGACCTCCACCTACGAGGAACCAGTGTTGGTGGATGAAGAAGACAGACCTCCACCTACGAGGAAGAAGTCTGGGTGGATGTAGAAGACGGACCTCCACCTACGAGGAACCAGTCTTGGTGGATGAAGAAGATGTACCTCCACCTACGATGCAGCAGTCTTGGTGGATGAAGAAGACGTACCTCCACCTACGATGAAGCAGTCTAGGTCGATGTAGAAGACGGACCTCCACCTACGAGGAACCAGTCTGGGTGGATGTAGAAGACGGACCTCCACTTACGAGGAACCAATCTGGGTGGATGAAAAAGATGGACCTAAACCTTCGAGTAAGCAGATTGGTTCCTCGTAGGTGG
>NW_028320198.1:0-49559 GCF_062004578.1 Staurois parvus
GACCTCTACTACAGAAGGGCTACGGTTCTGAGCCAAAGACTTCCAACATGGCAGCCATTGTTGGTGCAGCAGCAGGATCTGCACGGAGATTACAATCATTTCTCTTTTGTGCCCCTCAGAGTAAAAAGGTCTCTCACACCTTACTATAACGACATGAAACAAGCATCCAAGAAGTGGTAAAAGTCACCCCTCCAGAGCCGTATGTACTGTGAAGTAATTCATTCTCAAAGACACTAAAGTCTGTCCAGTGTTCGTTTCCATTAGAAGACTGGAAGGTTGCCAAGATTCATCTGCAATAGAAAGGAATTGGAAAGATCCAAGATTTTAGCATTTCTCCTGTAAATTTTGGAAAGGAATTTCTGCACAATGCCTTTAGCTACAGAGGTGAATGAGAGCCTGTTGTAAAATGCTTGTACAGATCATGCAAATACTTTTATCCCTTAAAGTGACCCTGTGCACAGACTACTACATGCTAAATTAGACCCAGTGGTGTATTTAGGTTTTGGGCTGCCCTAGGTAACAAAAATTGGCACCCCCCCCCCCCACCCACCACACACACACAGAGCCTGACATTGACCAAGAACACCCCTGCCCTCAACTCCGGACATCCCCAGGGATGAGAGTCAGGCTGTGCATACACCATCATGAAACCCACAGCATCTCCTCTTGGAACACACCAGGTCCCCATGCCACGTGTGTCCCTTCTTCTAAGGGGCAGTGCTGCCCCCCCTGAAAAATGCCACCCTAGGCAAATGCCTTGTGGTAAATACACCCCTGATTAAACCTTCCAAAGTTCTAGCATATACTGCAACAGTGTACCTCCCAAATATGAGATTGGGACCAGGGACACAGATTGGAAAAATGCATGTAGGCATAGTACACCCCCCCGCCCCCCCCCCCACCACGCCCCCTTAAAGGAGAATTAGACATAAATGGGACTAGTTAAACCTGCAATTGTTTGTTTTATCACTATTCCTTTATATTTGGATGAAACGTTTAGTTTTCTGCAATAATCGTTGAAAGACAAATAGTGCATTTTATATCCAAGTATGCGGATCAGACCAAAATGAGGGACAAACAAGGAAGGAGGGAATTAGTTCCGGATCCGGGACCGTTGGGAGCTGTGCACTAGGACCTCATCCCATCTACACCACTAACTGTACCCGCCTCAGATCCATAGACAGCCGCCAGGACTGAACGGCATTATCGGGGAACTCGGCTTACCAGAATAAATGACTTCGTCTGTATAAGTGACCTTGAAGAATACGGACAATCTGAGTAACTGGAAGACCTTTTCAAAGACCCCGAGATGCTCAATTAGTTTCCTCTCACTACCATCTCCTCTCCTGACCAGACAATACAGCTCGGTATCGTCATTTCATCACCATGTGGACGACCCCCACCAGTGTTTTCTGGGAAGGAATGCCACCGTGACCACACAACGGCACAGCTGTCCATTACAGGAGGACTCCATGGACACACAACGAATGCTTCATCATCGACAGTCAAGTAACTGATCTCATTGTGAGCTCACCAGGAAAGTGTCCAGCCAATTGGAGACACATTGGGAAAGGAAGGGTCAATCCAGTCTTCTTCTAGAATTTGATAACTGGGGCTCATTTCTCCTCATGTCTGTAGAAACTGCTTATCTTGAGCAATCAAATCCTAACCATTCATTCCTCTACTCCATGTTCTACGACTTTGACCAAGTGCAAGTGTTCCTCCTACACAGACGTGACCTCACAAAGCACCGCCATGTTTCCTGCTCGACACGAATGAAATCTGTATGGCTGTCATACTAAAGCCAAGACCTATGAATGTCACACAGATTGCATGTGATCCCACCAACCCCAATGTATGTCCACTCATGACCTCGTGCTCCTTGATGACCTTCCTAAAGTTTAAACCCTGCGAAGTACAACAACATGCACACGTCTGAGTCACATTATCACATCATACATGTCAAGCAAAGATGTGTCAGGAACCAAACATTCCAAATAGTTCTTTTCCCTCTTCAGATATCGGGGTTTCCTGGAAGCACAGTGTGATGATATTTGGATCTTTCAATCCATTTGAATATCCATTGGAAAACCTTGTGCCAAGAGAAACGTCGAGGATCTCTCCACAACCTCTCATGCTCATCCACTGGCTTCAACTAAGTCACTGATCCCCAATACGTATGCTGATCAGTTGTTCCTACTTCACTCCACTTGCTGGATATTCATTCCACGTCAGAGACTCAGTGGTTACCACACCTGCCTTGCAGCCCTGGGGTCTCTGGTTCAAATCCTGGCCAGGGCACTATCTGCATGGGGTTTGCATGTTCTTCCTGTGTGGGTTTCCTGTAGGTCAGCCTCTCTCAACCATGGACACCAATGATCTTTTTATCCATATGTATGGGGAGCATTCTTCCCACCGACCCCCCCAATGTAAGGGACGTTCTTCCCACCGACCCCCCCAATGTAAGGGACGTTCTTCCCACCGACCCCCCCAATGTAAGGGACGTTCTTCCCACCGACCCCCCCAATGTAAGGGACGTTCTTCCCACCGACCCCCCCAATGTAAGGGACGTTCTTCCCACCGACCCCCAATGTAAGGAACGTTCTTCCCACCGACCCCCAATGTAAGGGACATTCTTCCCATTGACCCCCAATGTAAGGGACATTCTTCCCACCGACCCCCAATGTAAGGGACATTCTTCCCATTGACCCCCAATGTAAGGGACATTCTTCCCATTGACCCCCAATGTAAGGGACATTCTTCCCATTGACCCCCAATGTAAGGGACATTCTTCCCATTGACCCCCACTCTAATGTACAGTGAGCTGTAGTTATAGTGATATTAGCAGGGGTTCCCTGAGCCTGGAATGATATTTCAAGGGTTCCTCCATGTTAAGTTATGAAAGGTTGCTTTAGGTACTCTGGGCTCCTCCCACACGGTCTAAAATGGTCCTCGTATGTGTGAACACCAGATAGGGACCATAAAGTGGAACTTCACTCTCTCATACACTATTGACCATTCTTAATCCTTGTGCTGTTAGTATTAGTAATAGATAGGAAGGGAGAATATATTTAAGTGTTTTCATTTCTTCACTTACTTCCTGGTTTCTGGCCTAGGCAAATGATGTCATACATCCCAGGAGGGGGGGGGGGGTTTCTCAGCTAAACACACCCTCCTGCCCGCATGCCTGAGATAAAATGTGGGGGGGGGGGGTTCATATTGATTTCTCAGCAAGGTGATGGATGGATAAGTTTGCTTTGAATATGAGAAATAAAATGTGTTTTTTGGTGCTCAGATGCCGTGTAGTTCCACTTTTTATTGTATGCTCTTTGGGGGCAGCGACCGAAGTGCTGGAAGAGTGCCGTGTGAATGGACAGTTGGCTCTCCAGCAGAAGGTCCAGCCTACACGTCTCTGTAGAGGATCCTGCAAGGCATCAGGTTGCTTACAATTGAAGTCTCATGCTGGTTTCATGCAGCAATTGGAGGCCTCGGTACCATCAATCCCCACCAGACTGTGTGCTGCCATTGTGGAGTTGTCCAGGAGGCATCTTTACTCCACCTGAGCTGTGGGAAGTCACTGACCCCAACATTGGATGCCAGATATCAGACTTGCAAGTTCTTGCTCCAGGTCAGATTCTTAGCAGTCAAGGATGGAGAAGGACAGCCCAGATCTATGCACCTCCAAGCACAAGTCAGCAATGGCAGCTTTCACATTGCTATCCTACCGGGACCTAGAGATGCGGGTCGTCGAAGCTCCATAAAAACCTCGATCTTTCCTACAACACTTGGGTTGGGTTTAGCCCTGCTGCCTCCTCATTAGTGAAGGAGACCACCCACCATATATTTAAAAAAGGACCAAATAGGCAAAGCCTAGAGACGTTTCCAGGAGCCACCGAGATCTATGATGTGGATACAGATTCATCTGCCTACATCTCGGGAACGACGGATCATTCTGACAGATAACGAGGGCAACATCTGCTTATCCAATCCCCCTTCGGCTTGTCGCAGGTATGCAATAAACCAGCAGACCAGCCAATCCATCCA
Organism: Staurois parvus; assembly: GCF_062004578.1. Taxonomy (NCBI): domain Eukaryota; kingdom Metazoa; phylum Chordata; class Amphibia; order Anura; family Ranidae; genus Staurois; species Staurois parvus. The sequence goes on from NW_028320198.1 coordinate 4,045, forward strand.
TGCCTTTCCCAATTGTATGAACATGTTTTGGGTAGCTGGCCATAGAGGGGGGAACCCCAGCACAAAAACTACAAAAAGGGGGTGAAAACCATTGTCCATAACAACCACATGGGAGTTGGATTCTGTAAATTGGCACTAAAATACGAAGGCAGCTAGATAAGGAAAACCAGAGCAGACCTAAAAACAGATCCCCCCCCCCAAGTCAGTTCCGGTCACGGCGTGCCGCCACGGTGATAATTGTCAGTTGGCAGCCTGCTTGTGTCAGCTCTCAACCAAAAACTTCCAAGTCCTCCAATGGCTGATGCCAAGGCTCGTCACATGTGCAGCACCATGGTAACCGCAGAACAAAAAGGCCAACATGGCACCATCCTCAACTGCAAGACCTCAGGTCACACCAGAAGCTCATCAATGAGGTTTCCAGTTTATTCTATTGTACCCGCCCACATCTGTTACCGCTTGATCTTTTTTGGGGTCAATCACACATTTTTGGCCCCTCAGACTTCCTAGTTGTTGGATTTCCACAGACCTAAACAAAAACCCTTCATTCCTAAAAAGACAGAAAAAAAACGCATAAAAAACGCATCGAAAATGACGACGCCCAACATCGTAGGGTTCACTTCCACTGTGAAGACATTTCCCTGAGTAACCAGATTCCTTGGGAGAGATTTACAATAAATGGAGAAAAATTGTAGCTGTTGGCCAAAGAATCAAAAATCAACCAAATTCCCAACTTCTGAAAGATCAAATCTGGTAAGGTACTCCCAGTCTCCAGACGTCATCTCCAAGGACTTCCAGTGTTCTGGATTCAGGGAGCTCACATTCAAAGTAGAACGTTTGTCATCAACACCCAACAAGCCGCAATCTGACAGACGACCGGTTCCTCAATCACCATGGACTACAGCAATCCATCTCAAAAAGGTTCCTCCAAAGGTTGCTGGGGGAACCTCGAGCTGAGACGATTGACCTCCCATTTCATGGTGCCGCCATTGTTCTGGAGCCTATGCTTACTGCATGACAATAATTATCTTTTTAGCCATCTATAAAGGAGGCATTGACCACCATGGCAACAAATTGGTTTTAGAAAGGGGTTCTCCAAAGCATGAAAATGTCATTTGAGGGTTCCTCATGGGTAAAAAAAAGGTTGACTCAGAATCAGGTTGCTATGGGTAACTATTGTAATTCGCTTTGATTTCACGTGGAGGAGCCCTGAGCACACTTTACTTCAGCCATTGAGGTCTACAGTCCTTCAGCAATGGTTGGGGCCGGAGGGAGCCATGACAGGCCCATTGTTTGCTGGATTGTCTTTGTTATATATAAAGATCTCATCACATCCAATACGGGTCCAACTGCAGCATCATAAAAAACAAAACCCCCCAAAATCAATACCGCCCCCCTTCCTTCTCTCCTCCATAGCCCAGATAATGCCACTTTTGGCTCCCATTCACCTTAATGGCCTCAGTTTTCACAGCTGATAAAAGGCTTCGGCCAGGAGCCGCTCATTAACCCCCCCCCCCCCCACAACCCAACCTGAGGCTCATTAACCCCGTGTGCCCCAACCCAACCTGAGGCTCATTAACCCCCCCCCCCCCCGTGCCCCAACCCAGCCGAGGCTCATTAACCCCCCCCCACAACCCAACCTGAGGCTCATTAACCCCGTGTGCCCCAACCCAACCTGAGGCTCATTAACCCCCCCCCCGTGCCCCAACCCAGCCGAGGCTCATTAACCCCCCACCCACAACCCAACCTGAGGCTCATTAACCCCGTGTGCCCCAACCCGAGGCTCATTACCCCCCCCCCCACAACCCAACCTGAGGCTCATTAACCCCGTGTGCCCCAACCCAACCTGAGGCTCATAACCCCCCCCCCCCCGTGCCCCAACCCAGCCGAGGCTCATTAACCCCCCCCCCCACAACCCAACCTGAGGCTCATTAACCCCGTGTGCCCCAACCCAACCTGAGGCTCATTAACCCCCCCCCCCCCCCCCCGTGCCCCAACCCAGCCGAGGCTCATTAACCCCCCCCCCCACAACCCAACCTGAGGCTCATTAACCCCATGTGCCCCAACCCGAGGCTCATTAACCCCCCCCACAACCCAACCCGAGGCTCGTTAACCCCGTGTGCCCCAACCCAGCCGAGGCTCATTAACCCCCCCGTGTGCCCCAACCCAGCCGAGGCTCATTAACCCCCCGTGTGCCCCAACCCAGCCGAGGCTCATTAACCCCCCGTGTGCCCCAACCCAGCCGAGGCTCATTAACCCCCCGTGTGCCCCAACCCAGCCGAGGCTCATTAACCCCCCCGTGTGCCCCAACCCAGCCGAGGCTCATTAACCCCCCCGTGTGCCCCAACCCAGCCGAGGCTCATTAACCCCCCGTGTGCCCCAACCCAGCCGAGGCTCATTAACCCCCCGTGTGCCCCAACAGGGCGAAAACACCCCAACCGAGGCGTCAGGAGCCTTCCATCCAGGAACAATGGAGGCATCCCGTGGCACATGTGCTGGAGGCAGCCATTGTTAACCCCTTCCCTGCCACCCCGGGGTGGGGAGCGGTCGAAGCTCCATTATGTAGCAGCAGATGGAGACATCAAATGTTCCAGATGCAAACTGATTTCATTACAATTATTGTTCTGTGGGCGAGTTAATGGCAGGATTGGTCGACTTTTATCACGCAAGACTCACATCTGCTCTGCGACTTACAATAAAAGCAGAAAAAGAAAATCTCGTATAAATAAGCGATCAAATCTTATCGCCTGACAGATCATCACCCTGTTAACCCTTCAGATACTGCAGAGCTCGCAGCATTCACGGCTCCAGGAACCCGACATACGAAGCACACGATTCAGCTGTACAAAATGCTGCCATTTGGCCAAAGAGCTAACACTCCAATACATGCAATCTACTTTCCTTTACCCCCCCCCCATTCTTTTTCTGTCTTCTATATTCACTGCCAGTCAAAAATCATTTCATATACTACAATACAATCTGATTTGTCGTAGGTGTGATAATCTTACCGTCTCTTAGATACAATCTCTGAAAATGCAATCAAAAATTAGAATCCGGAATTCAGGTACATTGATTGGATCTGCGGTCATCGTTCCTGTGTATGGGGCGCTCTTACATTTGTTTAAATAGAATCCTTCAAAACAGCAATGAAAGATTTGTGTGCAATGGGATTGTATGATTCTGAACGACAACCAACGGTACAATCAATAGATCTGTACAATCAGGAACAAGGTGTATGGGGCGGTCTTACAATTAAGATCCTTCACACATCCTGGAGGAAACGTTTGCAAGCGATGGGATCATAGAAGACGGTTTATGGTCAGGAATAATAGGATACAATGGATTGGTCCAATCAGCAATGTGGTGTATGGGGCGGTCTTATGATTGGCTCAATATAGTCCTTCTCCAGCAATCATACGGCAAGAAAATTGTGTGCGCTGTGCGTGGGGACGTCAGATCCATCGATTAATGCGATGATCAGGATTCTGAATAGAACTCGGTACTGATCTGGTCTATGTGCCAATCTCACAGACGATACAATTCTTACAGCAAGAAAAAAAAAAAACCCACAAGTCATGAGATCCCATAAAACACAAACCCTGCGACCAGCGGAGCGCACCCCAAATAAACGGTTACAGATCCCAGCAGTGTCAGCCGTGTACCAGGAGTGCCGCGATCCGTGTATTCCCGACCTGCACCCGGGGGAGGGGCGGCTTTTATATGGCTAATCTACAGCTGGTCCCAATTAGACAATAGAAGGAAAATCAAAAAGGTGGAAAAAAAAAAATAATAAAATTCACCGCATTGCAATGCTACATACATACATGATACATACATGATACATACATGTGCTGAATGGATACAATGTAACCCTATAGGATATATACATAGACCTCGTATCGCTACTTACAGATACAATGTTAGATATTCTGGTATCAGTACTTCTGGATTCGGGTTCCTGCAATTTCACATACAATTCTAGGAGCACACACATGCATCCTATGACCGCACACACCCACGCACCCTATGACCGCACACACACATGCATCCTATGACCGCACACACCCACGCACCCTATGACCGCGCGCACATGCGCCCCATGACCACACGCGCCCTATGACTGCACACACACGCACCCATGAATGCACACTGAGCACACACGCCCTATGACCACGCACACACACATGCATCCTATGACCGCGCACACACACATGCATCCTATGACCGCGCACACACACATGCATCCTATGACCGCACACACACATGCATCCTATGACCGCACACACACATGCATCCTATGACCACACACACACATGCATCCTATGACCGCACACACCTATGAATGCACACTGAGCACGCACACACACCCCATGACCACGCACCCTATGACCACGCACACACGCACCCCATGACCGCACACACGCTATGTATTCAGACATTCCAAGCGTTACCTGTATGGGCTCAGCCTTGGCGCCGGCTGTGCGGAGGAACATACAAGAGACGTGTATTCCGGGGTTGTCAGAGCCGCTCTTTGTGGTTTTGGTGCAATGTCAGCAGAGGGTCCCCAGAACAAAGGCGCCTCTCCTGCACTTTCTGCAGCGGGCTCAGCACCCCCCACCAAGCACACGCATGTTACAGACAAGGCCAGGCGGGTGGCAATGCGTACCTTGCAGCCAGGCAGGAGTCGCAGCAGAAGCCGCCGTGGATGGAGGAAGATGGAGAGTGACAGATGCTCCCCTCTCGGAGGTACAATCTGCTGCTCCCCTCCCCCGCCCTTTTACTCCCCTCCCTGCATCTGCTGTATTGAAGACCTCAAAGCATGACTCTACCCAGCCTCTGTCTGGTCCATTTAAAGGGCCCTCAGCTGCGGGGCCCTCGCCCTTCCCATCCCCTGTATTGGCTCATTCCAGCCATGAAAGACGCGGGAGGTTTGGTGACACCTTCGCACTTTTCTTCGGTTTCGCTGTCATCGCCGATTTCCTCCGACAAATCTACTTATTGCTGAGAGTTGGGAGGAGTCCGGCACTCGGAGGGTTAATGTGATCCAGCCACGCCATTGGCTGATCACGGCAGCAAACTTCTGTTATAACCCTTCGGTGACGCCGTGCCGGGAAAAGATGGTGACATCATCGCGAATCTATGACACCTTCTGCGCATTTCTCATCTTCTATATAAAGACAAAAGCAAACATTTCCTAATCCTTAGATGTGGCGGCCGCATTCGTTTTCTTCTTTTAGACTTTCTTTCCTTTATTGTCAACTGGTGATCCTGCCAGCAAGTCTGTTGTTTTTCACAAGATCAAGCTGCCCTGCAGATGTAGCAGTTAGAGGGATGAAACAAACCATTGACCACTGACCGGGGTGCTCACAATGATCAGCTTTTAGTTATTGATAGAAATCCTTCATCCCGGAAGGAAGAAAACTGCGACTGATTATAAAGTGTGAGCGGGGGTTGCCTTCAACGTGTTAGTGTAGCTAAATCTGCTAGCAGCACTTCCGAGGTTATTATATATTTATTATTCTGAGATCCTTTCTGCAGGTTCATATCTTCTACATATATGTTCTGAGCTCTAATACAGGAGACGTGTTACTGCCGGATCACCAGGAGAGAGCAGAGGAGAAAAGACTAAAATAGAAAACTAATGCAGCCGCCGCATCCAATGATCCATGAGATGGAACTCTCAGCCCAGATCACACTGACACGGCACGGAACTCTCAGCCCGGGATCACACCAACACGGCATGGAACTCTCAGCCCGGATCACACCAACACGGCATGGAACTCTCAGCCCGGGATCACACTGACACGGCACGGAACTCTCAGCCTGGGATCACACCAACACGGCATGGAACTCTCAGCCTGGGATCACACTGACACGGCACGGAACTCTCAGCCCGGGATCACACCAACACGGCATGGAACTCTCAGCCCGGATCACACTGACACGGCATGGAACTCTCAGCCCGGGATCACACTGACACGGCACGGAACTCTCAGCCCGGATCACACCAACACGGCATGGAACTCTCAGCCCGGGATCACACCAACACGGCATGGAACTCTCAGCCCAGATCACACTGACACGGCATGGAACTCTCAGCCCGGGATCACACCAACACGGCATGGAACTCTCAGCCCGGATCACACTGACACGGCATGGAACTCTCAGCCCGGATCACACTGACACGGCATGGAACTCTCAGCCCGGATCACACTGACACGGCATGGAACTCTCAGCCCGGGATCACACTGACACGGCATGGAACTCTCAGCCCGGGATCACACTGACACGGCACGGAACTCTCAGCCCGGATCACACCAACACGGCATGGAACTCTCAGCCCGGATCACACCAACACGGCATGGAACTCTCAGCCCGGGATCACACCAACACGGCATGGAACTCTCAGCCCAGATCACACTGACACGGCATGGAACTCTCAGCCCAGATCACACTGACACGGCATGGAACTCTCAGCCCGGATCACACTGACACGGCATGGAACTCTCAGCCCGGGATCACACTGACACGGCATGGAACTCTCAGCCCGGATCACACTGACACGGCATGGAACTCTCAGCCCGGGATCACACCAACACGGCATGGAACTCTCAGCCCGGGATCACACTGACACGGCATGGAACTCTCAGCCCAGATCACACTGACACGGCATGGAACTCTCAGCCCGGGATCACACTGACACGGCATGGAACTCTCAGCCCGGGATCACACCAACACGGCATGGAACTCTCAGCCCGGGATCACACTGACACGGCACGGAACTCTCAGCCCGGGATCACACCAACACGGCATGGAACTCTCAGCCCGGGATCACACCAACACGGCATGGAACTCTCAGCCCAGATCACACTGACACGGCATGGAACTCTCAGCCCGGATCACACTGACACGGCATGGAACTCTCAGCCCGGGATCACACTGACACGGCATGGAACTCTCAGCCCGGGATCACACCAACACGGCATGGAACTCTCAGCCCGGGATCACACCAACACGGCATGCAACTCTCAGCCCGGGATCACACCGACACGGCATGGAACTCTCAGCCCGGGATCACACCGACACGGCACGGAACTCTCAGCCCGTGATCACACTGACACGGCATGGAACTCTCAGCCCGGGATCACACTGACACGGCACGGAACTCTCAGCCCGGAATCACACCGACTCGGCATGGAACTCTCAGCCTGGGATCACACCAACTCGGCATGGAACTCTCAGCCCGGGATCACACTGACACGGCATGGAACTCTCAGCCCGGGATCACACCGACTCGGCATGGAACTCTCAGCCCGGGATCACACTGACTCGGCATGGAACTCTCAGCCCGGGATCACACTGACTCGGCATGGAACTCTCAGCCCGGGATCACACCGACACGGCATGGAACTCTCAGCCCGGGATCACACTGACTCGGCACGGAACTCTCAGCCCGGATCACACCGACTCGGCACGGAACTCTCAGCCTGGGATCACACCAACTCGGTATGGAACTCTCAGCCCGGGATCACACTGACACGGCATGGAACTCTCAGCCCGGGATCACACCAACACGGCATGGAACTCTCAGCCCGGGATCACACCAACACGGCATGCAACTCTCAGCCTGGGATCACACTGACACGGCATGGAACTCTCAGCCCGGGATCACACCGACTCGGCACGGAACTCTCAGCCCGGGATCACACTGACTCGGCATGGAACTCTCAGCCCGGATCACACTGACACGGCATGGAACTCTCAGCCCGGGATCACACCAACACGGCATGGAACTCTCAGCCCGGATCACACTGACTCGGCATGGAACTCTCAGCCCGGGATCACACTGACTCGGCATGGAACTCTCAGCCCGGGATCACACTGACACGGCATGGAACTCTCAGCCCGGGATCACACTGACACGGCATGGAACTCTCAGCCCGGGATCACACTGACACGGCATGGAACTCTCAGCCCGGGATCACACTGACACGGCATGGAACTCTCAGCCCGGGATCACACTGACACGGCACGGAACTCTCAGCCCGGGATCACACTGACACGGCATGGAACTCTCAGCCCGGGATCACACCAACTCGGCATGGAACTCTCAGCCCGGATCACACTGACGCGGCACGGAACTCTCAGCCCGGATCACATCAACACGGCACGGAACTCTCAGCCCGGATCACACCGACACGGCACGGAACTCTCAGCCCGGATCACACCGACGCAGCACAGAACTCTCAGCCCGGGATCACACCGACGCGGCACGGAACTCTCAGCCCGGATCACATCGACACGGCACGGAACTCTCAGCCCGGATCACACCGACACGGCACGGAACTCTCAGCCCGGATCACACCGACGCGGCACAGAACTCTCAGCCCGGGATCACACCGACACGGCACGGAACTCTCAGCCCGGATCACACCGACACGGCATGGAACTCTCAGCCCGGGATCACACCGACACGGCATGGAACTCTCAGCCCGGGATCACACCGACACGGCACGGAACTCTCAGCCCGGATCACACCGACGCAGCACAGAACTCTCAGCCCGGGATCACACTGACACGGCATGGAACTCTCAGCCCGGGATCACACCGACGCGGCACGGAACTCTCAGCCCGGGATCACACCGACGCGGCACGGAACTCTCAGCCCGGGATCACACCGACGCGGCACGGAACTCTCAGCCCGGATCATATTGACACGGCACGGAACTCTCAGCCCAGATCACACCGACACGGCACGGAACTCTCAGCCTGGGATCACGCCGACGCAGCACAGAACTCTCAGCCTGGGATCACACCGACGCGGCACGGAACTCTCAGCCCGGATCACATCGACACGGCACGGAACTCTCAGCCCGGATCACACCGACACGGCACGGAACTCTCAGCCCGGATCACACCGACGCGGCACAGAACTCTCAGCCCGGATCACACCGACGCGGCACAGAACTCTCAGCCCGGATCACACTGACACGGCATGGAACTCTCAGCCCGGGATCACACCAACGCGGCACGGAACTCTCAGCCCGGGATCACACCGACGCGGCACGGAACTCTCAGCCCGGGATCACACCGACGCGGCACGGAACTCTCAGCCCGGATCACATTGACACGGCACTGAACTCTCAGCCCAGATCACACCGACACGGCACGGAACTCTCAGCCCGGATCACACCGACGCAGCACGGAACTCTCAGCCTGGGATCACGCCGACTCGGCACGGAACTCTCAGCCCGGATCACACCGACGCAGCACGGAACTCTCAGCCTGGGATCACGCCGACTCGGCACGGAACTCTCAGCCCGGATCACACCGACGCAGCACGGAACTCTCAGCCTGGGATCACGCAGACTCGGCACGGAACTCTCAGCCCGGATCACACCGACGCAGCACAGAACTCTCAGCCTGGGATCACACTGACTCGGCACGGAACTCTCAGCCCGGATCACACCGACACGGCACGGAACTCTCAGCCCGGGATCACACTGACACGGCACGGAACTCTCAGCCCGGGATCACACCGACTCGGCACGGAACTCTCAGCCCGGGATCACACTGACACGGCACGGAACTCTCAGCCCGGGATCACACCGACTCGGCACGGAACTCTCAGCCCGGATCACACCGACGCAGCACAGAACTCTCAGCCCGGGATCACACCGACGCAGCACAGAACTCTCAGCCCGGGATCACACTGACACGGCACGGAACTCTCAGCCCGGGATCACACCGACTCGGCACGGAACTCTCAGCCCGGGATCACACTGACACGGCACGGAACTCTCAGCCCGGGATCACACCGACTCGGCACGGAACTCTCAGCCCGGGATCACACTGACACGGCACAGAACTCTCAGCCCGGGATCACACTGACACGGCACGGAACTCTCAGCCCGGGATCACACCGACTCGGCACGGAACTCTCAGCCCGGATCACACCGACTCGGCACGGAACTCTCAGCCCGGGATCACACCGACGCGGCACAGAACTCTCAGCCCGGATCACACTGACACGGCACGGAACTCTCAGCCCAGATCACACCGACGCGGCACGGAACTCTCAGCCCGGATCACATCGACACGGCACGGAACTCTCAGCCCGGGATGACATCGACACGGCACGGAACTCACAGCCCGGGATGACTCGGCATGGAACTCTCAGCCCGGATCACGCCGACGTGGCACGGAACTCTCAGTGTTTTCTGTGCAAATTCCACACCGCACCAGAATCGCACCCCATTCATGTGAACCGCTGCGGGGTGTATGATAACAACACCCCAAAATCTGTCCGCAGAACGTGGTGCCATATACAGAACCGGATCACATAGGTGTGAGTACTCGTGTGATCCGATTCTAGTGCAGACCAAAAAAGAGGGTCCTGTGTGTTCTTGGTGCGATTAGAGCCATACATAACATACGACTCCGATCACACGGCACACAAATCACATGTGATCTGCAGGGAATGCGGTGCGGTTCCTGTGCGAATCACATGGGATATACCACACCACATGTATGTGATCCCGGGCTCAGAGTACTAATCGGCTTTCCATAATTTGAAGAATCCGACGCTAAACGCCAGACCGAGGCTGTCCCGTGTTAGTCCTCCTCCTGGACAATACGTGACCGAGGCTGTCCCGTGTTAGTCCTCCTCCTGGACAATACGTGACCGAGGCTGTCCCGTGTTAGTCCTCCTCCTGGACAATACGTGACCGAGGCTGTCCCGTGTTAGTCCTCCTCCTGGACAATATGTGACCGAGGCTGTCCCGTGTTAGCCCTCCTCCTGGACAATACGTGACCGAGGCTGTCCCGTGTTAGTCCTCCTCCTGGACAATACGTGACCGAGGCTGTCCCGTGTTAGTCCTCCTCCTGGACAATATGTGACCGAGGCTGTCCCGTGTTAGCCCTCCTCCTGGACAATACGTGACCGAGGCTGTCCCGTGTTAGTCCTCCTCCTGGACAATACGTGACCGAGGCTGTCCCGTGTTAGTCCTCCTCCTGGACAGTTAGTGACCGAGGCTGTCCCGTGTTAGTCCTCCTCCTGGACAATACGTGACCGAGGCTGTCCCGTGTTAGTCCTCCTCCTGGACAGTTAGTGACCGAGGCTGTCCCGTGTTAGTCCTCCTCCTGGACAATACGTGACCGAGGCTGTCCCGTGTTAGTCCTCCTCCTGGACAATACGTGACCGAGGCTGTCCCGTGTTAGCCCTCCTCCTGGACAATACGTGACCGAGGCTGTCCCGTGTTAGCCCTCCTCCTGGACAATACGTGACCGAGGCTGTCCCGTGTTAGTCCTCCTCCTGGACAGTTAGTGACCGAGGCTGTCCCGTGTTAGCCCTCCTCCTGGACAATACGTGACCGAGGCTGTCCCGTGTTAGTCCTCCTCCTGGACAATACGTGACCGAGGCTGTCCCGTGTTAGTCCTCCTCCTGGATAATACGTGACCGAGGCTGTCCCGTGTTAGTCCTCCTCCTGGGCAATACGTGACCGAGGCTGTCCCATGTTAGTCCTCCTCCTGGACAATACGTGACCGAGGCTGTCCCATGTTAGTCCTCCTCCTGGACAATACGTGACCGAGGCTGTCCCATGTTAGTCCTCCTCCTGGATAATACGTGACCGAGGCTGTCCCGTGTTAATCCTCCTCCTGGATAATACGTGACCGAGGCTGTCCCGTGTTAGTCCTCCTCCTGGATAATACGTGACCGAGGCTGTCCCGTGTTAGTCCTCCTCCTGGGCAATACGTGACCGAGGCTGTCCCGTGTTAGTCCTCCTCCTGGATAATACGTGACCGAGGCTGTCCCGTGTTAGTCCTCCTCCTGGGCAATACGTGACCGAGGCTGTCCCGTGTTAGTCCTCCTCCTGGGCAATACGTGACCGAGGCTGTCCCATGTTAGTCCTCCTCCTGGACAATACGTGACCGAGGCTGTCCCATGTTAGTCCTCCTCCTGGACAATACGTGACCGAGGCTGTCCCATGTTAGTCCTCCTCCTGGATAATACGTGACCGAGGCTGTCCCGTGTTAGTCCTCCTCCTGGATAATACGTGACCGAGGCTGTCCCGTGTTAGTCCTCCTCCTGGACAATACGTGGCCCCATGATGTCTGTCCTAATATTGGGGTCCGGTGGTGGTCCGGGTATAGAGATGATTGAGGGCGTCCTCTGCACTCCGAACTCCTCCCGTATTCCAGTGAGTTGTCAGGCGGAATATTCCCTGCAGAGGAGAAGCGCGGAGAGGAGGCCGGCGAGGAATTCGGAGTTCTTATCTGCTGACTGAGTGAGTTGGCCGATTTCTACGGTTTACCCATTTTACCTCCCATAAGGAGGTCTAATCCTCGTCTGTATCCATCCCTCTGGATATCCCATCATGAGATAAGCCCCGCCCAGTTTCATGGGGTAAATCCCGCCTGGTTTCATGAGATAAGTCCCGCCCGGTTTCATGGGGTAAGTCCCGCCCGGTTTCATGAGATAAGTCCCGCCCGGTTTCATGAGATAAGTCCCGCCCGGTTTCATGGGGTAAGTCCCGCCCGGTTTCATGAGATAAGTCCCGCCCGGTTTCATGAGATAAGTCCCGCCCGGTTTCATGAGATAAGTCCCGCCCGGTTTCATGAGATAAGTCCCGCCCGGTTTCATGAGATAGGTCCCGCCCGGTTTCATGAGATAAGTCCTGCCCGGTTTCATGAGATAAGTCCTGCCTGGTTTCATGAGATAAGTCCTGCCTGGTTTCATGAGATAGGTCCCGCCCGGTTTCATGAGATAAGTCCCGCCCGGTTTCATGAGATAAGTCCCGCCCGGTTTCATGGGGTAAGTCCCGCCCGGTTTCATGAGATAAGTCCCGCCCGGTTTCATGAGATAAGTCCCGCCCAGTTTCATGAGATAAGTCCCGCCCGGTTTCATGAGATAAGTCCCGCCCGGTTTCATGAGATAAGTCCCGCCCGGTTTCATGAGATAAGTCCCGCCCAGTTTCATGAGATAAGTCCCGCCCGGTTTCATGAGATAAGTCCCGCCCGGTTTCATGAGATAGGTCCCGCCCGGTTTCATGAGATAAGTCCCGCCCGGTTTCATGAGATAAGTCCTGCCTGGTTTCATGAGATAGGTCCCGCCCGGTTTCATGGGGTAAATCCCGCCCGGTTTCATGAGATAAGTCCCACCCGGTTTCATGAGATAAGCCCCGCCCAGTTCCATGGGGTAAATCCCGCCCGGTTTCATGAGATAAGCCCCGCCCGGTTTCATGGGGTAAGCCCCGCCCGGCTTCATGAGATAAGCCCTGCCCGGTATCATGGGGTAAGCCCCGCCCGGCTTCATGAGATAAGCCCCGCCCGGTATCATGGGGTAAGCCCCGCCCGGCTTCATGAGATAAGCCCCGTCTGGCTTCATGGGGTAAATCCCGCCCAGCTTCATGAGATAAGCCCCGCCCGGTATCATGGGGTAAGCCCCGCCCGGCTTCATGAGATAAGCCCCGCCTGGCTTCATGAGATAAGCCCCGCCCGGTTTCATGGGGTAAATCCCGCCCAGCTTCATGAGATAAGCCCCGCCCGGTATCATGGGGTAAGCCCCGCCCGGCTTCATGAGATAAGCCCCGCCTGGCTTCATGAGATAAGCCCCGCCCGGTTTCATGGGGTAAATCCCGCACATTCGGAGGAAATCCCTGGCGCTGTATTTTAGTTGCGTTTTTTGTGAATTGCATAAAAATATTTTAATAAAGAGATGAGAGATTTTCTCTCCGATTTTAGGAGGAAGAGAACTCTTTGTGAATGGAGCTCCAGGGAGAGATGAGCTGCACTTTGAACCAATCAGGACTTTCCACAATTTTGCCAATCCACATGTGCTTACAGAGAGAGTAGAGTGCTGACATCATCAGGGACCCGCTGCTCCTCCATTGTCCAATCACAGGCTGGGAGCGGTTTGGTGACGAGGTTTGTACTGCTTACCTACAGAAGGGTATAGTAGGGTCAGTGGCCTGGCTGTGGTGTCTGGGCGGGGGGGGGGGGGGGATTACAGAGAACACTTCATGGGGAGTATTTCAATCCTGTTTAGTTGTCTGGAGTTCTGTGCGTTGTTATGTATTCTCTGACTCTGCGTTTTTGAAGGACCGCATTTGTTTGTCTCGAATGGCAAAATACTGGACAATGCTTCAAGCAGGACTTGTTTCCAAGGCGATGGCCCAATGACAAGGATTGTTCTTATCTCAGCGCATTTTGTTTTTGCAGTAAAATGGATCCCAATGCACAGCAATGCGTCTAATGTGGATAAACGTCCATCTCCTCCTCGGCCTCACCTTTCCTACCCAAATGTTATGCTAAGAGGTTGACGTCTGGAATGCAGCGCTTCTTCCTTCTCCTCCTCCTCCTCCTTCTTCTCCTCTTCCTCCTTATCCTTCTCCTCCTTCTCCTCCTCCTCCTCCTCCTCCTCCTTCTCCTCCTCCTCCTCCTTCTTCTCCTCTTCCTCCTTCTCCTCCTCCTCCTCCTTCTTCTCCTCTTCCTCCTTCTCCTTCTCCTCCTCCTTCTCTTCCTCCTTCTCCTTCTCCTCCTTCTCCTTCTCCTCCTCCTTCTTCTCCTTCTCCTCCTCCTCCTTATCCTCCTCCTTCTTCTCCTTCTCCTCCTCCTCCTCCTTCTCCTCCTCCTTCTTCTCTCCTTCTCCCCTCCTTCTCCTCCTCCTTCTTCTCCTCCCTCCTTCTCCTCCCTCCTCCTTCTTCTCCTCCTTCTCCTTCTCCTCCTCCTTCTTCTCCTTCTCCTCCTCCTCCTTATCCTCCTCCTTCTTCTCCTTCTCCTCCTCATTCTCTCCTCCTTCTCCTCCTCCTTCTTCTCCTTCTCCTCCTCCTTCTCCTTCTCCTCCTCCTCCTCCTCCTCATTCTCCTTCTCCTCCTCCTTCTCCTTCTCCTCCTTTTCCTTCTCCTCCTTCTCCTTCTTCTCCTCCTTCTCCTCCTCCTTCTTCTCCTCCTTTTTCTTCTTCTCCTTCTCCTCCTTCTTTTCCTTCTCCTTCTTCTCCTCCTTTTCCTTCTCCTTCTCCTTCTCCTCCTTCTCCTTCTATGCAGAAAAAATGTCCCTCCCCAAATTATTGAATTGTCGAACTTCAAAAAACTGGATGTGGCTTTCTCCGATTGTCCTACAAAGCCATAGACATAGCCGGGCCACTGAGAATGTACCCGGGGGCCCACAATAACAGAGGCTGCCGGTCACAAGACAGGTCCATGCACACCAATAATACAGGAGGACAAACTTCACACTAAATCCTCATAACTGCCATCACACATGAAAGTCCCAAATCAGGTCCTACTCACAGTGTCCCAGGAGCCGTCCACCAACCAGCTTCCATCGGGAGATCCTCAATGAGGGAGACAAAAGATCTTTTACCAGTCTTTCCCCCCCCCAGCCTTCATCCCAGATCCTGCTGAGGCCCAGACTGCAATCCTTGACTCAGTAAAGCTTCTTCCAGGAGCAGCAACCCCAAGGGAATGGGAACCCTCCCTGAAGAGGAAGAAACCCTCTGTAAAGGCCCCACAAAAATGGTATCACCTCCCCAGCCACCTTCTGAATGCCTCCTTCTAGGGATTGGCTGGGGCATGATAAATATTCATAGTGGCCTATATTCTAGAAACTTCTTCCAGAAGCAGGTGGGAAAAATCAAACATCCAGCTAGAAAACCCTGAACAGACCAGAACAATCAAATGCTGCACCACTGATTAGCAGCCTAACTAGAGGAGGGCTCTACACACGTATAGATTCTGGAATACTTCTACACTAATATTGTAGCCGGCACCCGGGCTGTCAGAATACCCAAAACAGTGACTTCAGCTGATTGGATGCAGTCACTTTCTGATAAAAGTCAGTCGAAGTCTTAGGGGGGCCTCCGGTCCATGGCTGCAGGTCTGGTCAATTGAAGGTCATGCCGAATACTTGACCTTAAGTCACCAGGGTCACCTTCTACAAAGCACTCATTCAAGACAGGGAACCCATCACCACTACCAGGCTGGCTGACCTACCTTTACAGGCCAGTACCGGTTCCCCGATTTACAGTTGCAAGAAAAAGTATGTGCACCCCTTGGGATTACGTGGAGTTTTGCATGAATTGGGCATAAAATGTGCTCTGAACGTCATCTAAGTCACAACAATAGAAGAACACAGTCTGCTGAACATAATACTACACAAACATTACATGTTGCCATGGTTTAATTGCACATAACATGTAAACATTCACAGTGCAGGGAGGAAAAAGTATGTGAACCTTTGGACTTAATAATTGGTTGACCCTCCTTTGGCAGCAATAACCTCAACCAAACGTTTCCTGTAGTTGCAGATCAGACCTGCACAACGATCTGGAGTCATTTTGGACCACTCCTCTTCACAAAACTGTTTCAGTGTAGCAATATTCTTGGGATGTCTGGTGTGAATCGCTCTCTTAAGGTCATGCCACAGCATTTCAATGGGGTTGAGGTCAGGACTCTGACTGGGCCACTCCAGAAGGCGTATTCTGTGCTGTTGCAGCCATTGTTTTGTTGAATGACTTGTATGCTTTGGGTCATCATTGTCCTGTTGCATCACCCATCCTCTGTGGAGCTTCAGTTGGCGGACAGATGGTCGTACGTTTTCCTGCAAAATGTCTTGATAAACTCTGGAATTCATTTTCCCATCAATGACAACAATCCGTCCAGCCCTGAGGCAGCAAAGCAGCCCCAAACCATGATGCTCCCTCCGCCATGTTTCACAGTGGGGATGAGGTTTTGATGTTGGTGTGCTGGGCCTTTTTTCTCCACACATAGTGTTGTGTGTTCTTCCCAAACAACTCAATCTTGGTGTCATCTGTCCACAGTATATTCTGCCAATAGTGCTGTGGACACATCCAGGGGCTCTTTTGCAAACTTCAAACGTGCTGCAATCTTCTTTTTGGCCAGCAATGGCTTCCTCCGTGGTGTCCTCCCATGTACTCCATTCTTGTTTCATGTTTTCCTGATTGTAGACGTGTCAACAAAAATGTTAGCATGTGCCAGAGATTTCTGTAGGTCTTTAGCTGACACTCTGGGATTCTTCTTTACCTCATGCAGCATTCTGCGCTGGGCTCTTGCAGTCATTTTACAGGACGACCAATGCCTAGGGAGAGTAGCAACAGTGCTAAACTTTCTCCATTTGTAGACAGTCTGTCTTACCGTGGACACAGGAACATCAAGGCTCAAGGAGATACTTTTGTAACCCTTTCCAGCTTCATGCAAGTCAACAATTCTTGATGGTAGTGTCTTCTGAGAGCTCTTTTCTGCGAGGCATGGTTCACATCAGACAGTGCTTCTTGAAACCAGTAAACCCAAAACAGGTGTCAGCAACACATCCAATATCATCCCACTGATTGGAGTCAAGGTTGGCTCACTCCCGGCTCCAATTAGCTCTGGGAGAAGTCATTGAGCTAGGGCCTCACATACTTTTTCCTCCCTGCACTGTGAATGTTTACATGTTATGTGCAATGAAACCATGGCAACATCTAATGTTTGTGTAGTATTATGTTCAGCAGACTGTGTTCTTCTATTGTTGTGACTTAGATGACGTTCAGAGCACATTTTATGCCCAATTCATGCAAAACTCCACGTAATCCCAAGGGGGTCACATACTTTTTCTTGCAACTGTAGCTGGTCTCTGTCCTCCCCAGGTAAATGCTACCCTCGGATGTACAGAAATGATGAGACAATCAGCATCCATTCCATGTCCTCTTTCCTGTTTGAAGGTTGTAATAAAACCGTCCAGTCTTAGTGTGGGTCCAGCTTTCCTGGCAGGCCACGTTTTGCCATAAATTGTCCTCCTTTCACAAACTAGAATCTGTCTATATGTGAGGAGCTGACCATATTCTTCATCTTCCAGGAATATTCACCGCCATGCTATCATTGGGGGCCTCTCACATGATGGGGGACCTCCGATGTGAAGTTAATTTCATTAAGGTGGTTGTTTGCAACCTTTAATGTCATTGGGGGCCTCTGATGTGATGGTGGGCCTCTCATGTGATGGGGAGACCTCTGATGTGATTGGAGGAACCTCTGATGTGATGGAAGGACCTCTGATTTTATAGGAGGACCTCTGATGTGATGGGAGGAACCTCTGATGTGATGGAAGGACCTCTAATTTGATGGGGGGACCTCTGATGTGATTGGAGGAACCTCTGATGTGATGGTTCTCTGATGTGACGGGGAACTTGAAGGGGGACCTCTTATCTGATAGAAGACCTCACATGTGATGGGGGAACCTCTGATGTGATGGAGGACCACTTATGTGATAGGGGACCTCTGATGTGATGGGGAACTTTTGATGTAATGGGGGAACCTCTGATGTGATGGAGGAACCTCTGATGTGAAGGGGAACCTCTGATGTGATGGGAGAACCTCTGATGTGATGAGGGAACCTCTGATGTGATGAGGAAACCTCTGATGTGATGGGGGAACCTCTGATGTGATGGGGGAACCTCTGATGTGATGGAGGAACCTTTAATGTGATGGGGGACCTCAGATGTGATGGGAGAAACCTCTGATGTGAAGGGAGGACCTCTGATGTGACACAGAAACCTCTGATGTGATGGGGGCCTCTGATGTGAAGGGAGAAACCTCGGATGTGATGGGGAACCTCTGATGTGATGGGGAACTTCTGATGTGATTAAGGGACCTCTGATGTGATGAGGAACCTCTGATGTGATGGGGGGACCTCTGATGTGATGGAAGGATCTCTGATTTGATGGGGGAACCTCTGATGTGTTGATGGGACCTCTGATGTGATGGAAGGACTCTGATGTGATGGGGAACCTCTGATGTGATGGAAGGACTCTGATGTGATGGAGGAGCCTCTGACGTGATGGGGGAACCTCTGACGTGATGGGGGAACCTCTGACATGATGGGGGAACTTCTGATGTGATGGGGGAACCTCTGATGTGAAGTTCATTTGTGTACATCGTCCCAGGCTCAGGTTTCTCATTGATGAGCAGCTTTCACATTTTAGACTGGGGGGGGACCTCAACATTTTCATGTTAAATGAAGCCGTGACCGAACAAAGGTTGAGAATCTCTGATATGGGGAATCTCTGATATGGGGAATCTCTGATATGGGGAATCTCAGGACGCGGATCCCAATGATGACTTCAGCCTACAAGATCCTTGGATAAAAGTCCATTGATTGGTGGATGACGAGGTCGATCGTTCAGTAATTGCTGTCTTTATAACGGCCTGGAATTCGGCTCTCCGTATATTTCTCTATGGAGAGACTTTTGTCTGCCAAGAATTGTGACAGTCGGGTGAGAACTGTAAGTGACAGTCGGGTGAGAACTGTAAGTGACAGTCGGGTGAGAACTGTAAGTGACAGTCGGGTGAGAATTGTAAGTGACAGTCGGGTGAGAATTGTAAGTGACAGTCGGATGAGAATTGTAAGTGACAGTTGGGTGAGAATTGTAAGTGACAGTCGGGTGAGAATTGTAAGTGACAGTTGGGTGAGGGCAGCGGTGCTGTTTCCAGGGAGGAGCGGACATGTGACCATCTGGTGGGACGTCATTATTAATGAACATTCCAGAATGGCCTGATTGGTTCCCTTTAATCCCGGATCACCGATATTCCCGAGGAGTCAGAGAGAGGTCAGAGCAGAATGCGTCCTCCCTGGCCGGGCGATGTGCGCTCAGAATGCGTCCTCCCTGGCCAGGCGATGTGCGCTCAGTTTGTCTCCTCCCTGGCCGGGCGATGTGCGCTCAGAATGCGTCCTCCCTGGCCGGGTGATGTGCGCTCAGAATGCGTCCTCCCTGGCCGGGCGATGTGCGCTCAGAATGCGTCCTCCCTGGCCGGGCGATGTGCGCTCAGAATGCGTTCTCCCTGGCCAGGCGATGTGCGCTCAGAATGCGTTCTCCCTGGCCAGGCGATGTGCGCTCAGTTTGTCTCCTCCCTGGCCGGGCGATGTGCGCTCAGAATGCGTCCTCCCTGGCCGGGTGATGTGCGCTCAGAATGCGTCCTCCCTGGCCGGGTGATGTGCGCTCAGAATGCGTCCTCCCTGGTTGGGCGATGTGCGCTCAGAATGCGTCCTCCCTGGTTGGGCGATGTGCGCTCAGAATGCGTCCTTCCTGGTCGGGCGATGTGCGCTCAGAATGCGTCCTTCCTGGTCGGGCGATGTGCGCTCAGAATGCGTCCTCCCTGGCCGGGTGATGTGCGCTCAGAATGCGTCCTCCCTGGCCGGGCGATGTGCGCTCAGAATGCGTCCTCCCTGGCCGGGCGATGTGCGCTCAGAATGCGTTCTCCCTGGCCAGGCAATGTGCGCTCAGTTTGTCTCCTCCCTGGCCGGGCGATGTGCGCTCAGAATGCGTCCTCCCTGGTTGGGCGATGTGCGCTCAGAATGCGTCCTTCCTGGTCGGGCGATGTGCGCTCAGAATGCGTCCTTCCTGGTCGGGCGATGTGCGCTCAGAATGCGTCCTCCCTGGCCGGGTGATGTGCGCTCAGAATGCGTCCTCCCTGGCCGGGCGATGTGCGCTCAGAATGCGTCCTCCCTGGCCGGGCGATGTGCGCTCAGAATGCGTTCTCCCTGGCCAGGCAATGTGCGCTCAGTTTGTCTCCTCCCTGGCCGGGCGATGTGCGCTCAGAATGCGTCCTCCCTGGCTGGGCGATGTGCGCTCAGAATGCGTTCTCCCTGGTCGGGCGATGTGCGCCCAGAATGCGTTCTCCCTGGTCGGGCGATGTGCGCTCAGTTTGTCTCCTCCCTGGCCGGGCGATGTGCGCTCAGAATGCGTCCTCCCTGGCCGGGTGATGTGCGCTCAGAATGCGTCCTCCCTGGCCGGGCGATGTGCGCTCAGAATGCGTCCTCCCTGGCTGGGCGATGTGCGCTCAGAATGCGTTCTCCCTGGCCGGGCGATGTGCGCTCAGAATGCGTCCTCCCTGGTCGGGTGATGTGCGCTCAGAATGCGTCCTCCCTGGTCGGGCGATGTACGCTCAGGATGCGTCCTCCCTGGTCGGGCGATGTGCGCTCAGGATGCGTCCTCCCTGGCTGGGCGATGTGCGCTCAGAATGCGTCCTCCCTGGCCGGGTGATGTGCGCTCAGAATGCGTCCTCCCTGGTCGGGCGATGTGCGCTCAGAATGCGTCCTCCCTGGCCGGGCGATGTGCGCTCAGAATGCGTTCTCCCTGGCCTGGCGATGTGCGCTCAGTTTGTCTCCTCCCTGGCCGGGCGATGTGCGCTCAGAATGCGTCCTCCCTGGCCGGGTGATGTGCGCTCAGAATGCGTCCTCCCTGGTCGGGCGATGTGCGCTCAGAATGCGTCCTCCCTGGCCGGGCGATGTGCGCTCAGAATGCGTTCTCCCTGGCCAGGCGATGTGCGCTCAGAATGCGTTCTCCCTGGCCAGGCGATGTGCGCTCAGTTTGTCTCCTCCCTGGCCGGGCGATGTGCGCTCAGAATGCGTCCTCCCTGGCCGGGTGATGTGCGCTCAGAATGCGTCCTCCCTGGCCGGGTGATGTGCGCTCA
The DNA here is from genome assembly GCF_062004578.1 of Staurois parvus. Taxonomy (NCBI): domain Eukaryota; kingdom Metazoa; phylum Chordata; class Amphibia; order Anura; family Ranidae; genus Staurois; species Staurois parvus. Next base: position 25,506 of record NW_028320198.1, read on the forward strand.
GAATGCGTCCTCCCTGGCCGGGTGATGTGCGCTCAGAATGCGTTCTCCCTGGTCGGGCGATGTGCGCTCAGTTTGTCTCCTCCCTGGCCGGGCGATGTGCGCTCAGAATGCGTCCTCCCTGGCCGGGTGATGTGCGCTCAGAATGCGTCCTCCCTGGCCGGGCGATGTGCGCTCAGAATGCGTCCTCCCTGGCCGGGCGATGTGCGCTCAGAATGCGTCCTCCCTGGCTGGGCGATGTGCGCTCAGAATGCGTTCTCCCTGGCCGGGTGATGTGCGCTCAGAATGCGTCCTCCCTGGTCGGGTGATGTGCGCTCAGAATGCGTCCTCCCTGGTAGGGCGATGTACGCTCAGGATGCGTCCTCCCTGGTCGGGCGATGTGCGCTCAGAATGCGTCCTCCCTGGCTGGGCGATGTGCGCTCAGAATGCGTCCTCCCTGGCCGGGCGATGTGCGCTCAGAATGCGTTCTCCCTGGTCGGGCGATGTGCGCTCAGAATGCGTCCTCCCTGGCCGGGCGATGTGCGCTCAGAATGCGTTCTCCCTGGCCAGGCGATGTGCGCTCAGTTTGTCTCCTCCCTGGCCGGGCGATGTGCGCTCAGAATGCGTCCTCCCTGGTTGGGTGATGTGCGCTCAGAATGCGTCCTCCCTGGCCGGGCGATGTGCGCTCAGAATGCGTCCTCCCTGGCCGGGCGATGTGCGCTCAGAATGCGTTCTCCCTGGCCAGGCAATGTGCGCTCAGTTTGTCTCCTCCCTGGCCGGGCGATGTGCGCTCAGAATGCGTCCTCCCTGGCCGGGCGATGTGCGCTCAGAATGCGTTCTCCCTGGTCGGGCGATGTGCGCTCAGAATGCGTTCTCCCTGGTCGGGCGATGTGCGCTCAGTTTGTCTCCTCCCTGGCCGGGCGATGTGCGCTCAGAATGCGTCCTCCCTGGCCGGGTGATGTGCGCTCAGAATGCGTCCTCCCTGGCCGGGCGATGTGCGCTCAGAATGCGTCCTCCCTGGCTGGGCGATGTGCGCTCAGAATGCGTTCTCCCTGGCCGGGCGATGTGCGCTCAGAATGCGTCCTCCCTGGTCGGGTGATGTGCGCTCAGAATGCGTCCTCCCTGGCTGGGCGATGTGCGCTCAGAATGCGTCCTCTCTGGCCGGGCGATGTGCGCTCAGAATGCGTTCTCCCTGGTCGGGCGATGTGCGCTCAGAATGCGTCCTCCCTGGCCGGGCGATGTGCGCTCAGAATGCGTCCTCCCTGGTTGGGCGATGTGCGCTCAGAATGCGTCCTCCCTGGCCGGGCGATGTGCGCTCAGAATGCGTCCTCCCTGGTCGGGCGATGTGCGCTCAGAATGTCTCCTCCCTGGCCGGGTGATGTGCGCTCAGAATGTCTCCTCCCTGGCTGGGCGATGTGCGCTCAGAATGCGTCCTCCCTGGCCGGGCGATGTGCGCTCAGAATGCGTCCTCCCTGGCTGGGCGATGTGCGCTCAGAATGCGTCCTCCTTGGCCGGGCGATGTGCGCTCAGAATGCGTCCTTCCTGGCTGGGCGATGTGCGCTCAGAATGCGTCCTCTCTGGACGGGCGATGTGCGCTCAGAATGCGTCCTCCCTGGCTGGGCGATGTGCGCTCAGAACGCGTCCTCTCTGGACGGGCGATGTGTGCTCAGAATGCGTCCTCCCTGGCCGGGCGATGTGCGCTCAGAATGCGTTCTCCCTGGCCGGGCGATGTGCGCTCAGAATGCGTCCTCCCTGGTTGGGCGATGTGCGCTCAGAATGCGTTCTCCCTGGCCGGGCGATGTGCGCTCAGAATGCGTCCTCCCTGGTTGGGCGATGTGCGCTCAGAATGCGTCCTTCCTGGTCGGGCGATGTGCGCTCAGAATGCGTCCTTCCTGGTCGGGCGATGTGCGCTCAGAATGCGTCCTCCCTGGCTGGGCGATGTGCGCTCAGAATGCGTCCTCCCTGGCTGGGCGATGTGCGCTCAGAATGCGTCCTCCCTGGCTGGGCGATGTGCGCTCAGAATGCGTCCTCCCTGGCTGGGCGATGTGCTCTCAGAATGCGTCCTCCCTGGTCGGGCGATGTGCGCTCAGAATGCGTCCTCCTTGGCCAGGCAATGTGCGCTCAGAATGCGTTCTCCCTGGTTGGGCGATGTGCTCTCAGAATGCGTCCTCCCTGGCTGGGCGATGTGCGCTCAGAATGTCTCCTCCCTGGTCGGGCGATGTGCGCTCAGAATGCGTTCTCCCTGGTCGGGCGATGTGCGCTCAGAATGCGTCCTCCCTGGCTGGGCGATGTGCGCTCAGAATGCGTCCTCCCTGGTCGGGCGATGTGCGCTCAGAATGCGTCCTCCCTGGCTGGGCGATGTGCTCTCAGAATGCGTCCTCCCTGGTCGGGCGATGTGCGCTCAGAATGCGTCCTCCTTGGCCAGGCAATGTGCGCTCAGAATGCGTCCTCCCTGGCTGGGCGATGTGCGCTCAGAATGTCTCCTCCCTGGTCGGGCGATGTGCGCTCAGAATGCGTTCTCCCTGGTCGGGCGATGTGCGCTCAGAATGCGTCCTCCCTGGCTGGGCGATGTGCTCTCAGAATGCGTTCTTCCTGGCCGGGCGATGTGCGCTCAGAATGTCTCCTCCCTGGTCGGGCGATGTGCGCTCAGAATGTCTCCTCCCTGGTCGGGCGATGTGCGCTCAGAATGTCTCCTCCCTGGTCGGGCGATGTGCGAGCCGCATTATGTCACGCACACTGGGGGGGGGAATCTCGCAGGCCGCCATCTTTCTCTCGGTGACAAGTAACGACAACCCAACGACTGGCCTGCAGGCCGGAATCCACCGCCTGCCTCTGCATGTCTGTGCCCAGATCTGTGGAATTTAAATATTTATTCTACACGTGAAGCCTGTTTATACCTCGGACTGAGCCGGCGTGTTTATATGAGATGCAGATCTCCTCTGTGAAAGCTTTGCCAGTCCTCCAGACACCAGAGGTTACATGAAGGTCCATAAATTGTCCTCAATCTGTCCATGTGTGAGGAGCCGACCACATCCATCGCCTTCCAGAAATATCACCGCCGTGTCAGCTCAGTCTACATCTGTCCTATGTGAGTCCCAGCGCCAGTCCTGTGTGTCTTCCAGTAGATCCATATGACCGTCCCTAAAGTCACATCACACTCAGGTTTCAAATAATTCCTCTACTCATTAAAGTCCCTTCTGAACATAGCCAGCCTCCCTCCGAGCAAGGACCATAGAACATGGACTGTGGTGGACTATTTCCATGTTGGAGAGGGCGGAGAACAGACCCGAATTGTGGGACAGAATCCGCAAACACTGGATTGAGAATTCCTGGAACTATGGACTGTCCTCCTGCCGGGGACCCCTCTAGTGATAGGATCTATATAGAGGAATCAGGACCTCCTTCCTCCTGCCGGTGACCCCTCTAGTGATAGATCTATATAGAGGAATCAAGACCTCCTTCCTCCTGCCGGTGACCCCTCTAGTGATAGGATCTATATAGAGGAATCAGGACCTCCTTCCTCCTGCCGGTGACCCCTCTAGTGATAGATCTATATAGAAGAATCAGGACCTACTTCCTCCTGCCGGTGACCCCTCTAGTGATAGATCTATATAGAGGAATCAGGACCTCCTTCCTCCTGCCGGTGACCCCTCTAGTGATATATGGATCTATATAGAGGAATCAGGACCTCCTTCCTCCTGCCGGTGACCCCTCTAGTGATATAAAGGTCTATATAGAGGAATCAGGACCTCCTTCCTCCCTCTGGTGACCCCTCTAGTGATAGGATCTATATAGAGGAATCGGGACCTCCTTCCTCCTGCCGGTGACCCCCCTAGTGATAGGATCTATATAGAGGAATCGGGACCTCCTTCCTCCTGCCGGTGACCATTCTAGTGATAGGATCTATATAGAGGAATCAGGACCTCCTTCCTCCTGCCGGTGACCCCTCTAGTGATATAAGATCTATATAGAGGAATCAGGACCTCCTTCCTCCTGCCGGTGACCCCTCTAGTGATAGATCTGTATAGAGGAATCAGGACCTCCTTCCTCCTGCCGGTGACCCCTCTAGTGATAGATCTATATAGAGGAATCAGGACCTCCTTCCTCCTGCCGGTGACCCCTCTAGTGATAGGATCTATATAGAGGAATCAGGACCTCCTTCCTCCTGCCGGTGACCCCTCTAGTGATATAAAGATCTATATAGGGGAATCAGGACCTCCTTTCTCCTGCCGGTGACCCCTCTAGTGATAGGATCTATACAGAGGAATCAGGACCTCCTTCCTCCTGCCGGTGACCCCTCTAGTGATAGGATCTATATAGAGGAATCGGGACCTCCTTCCTCCTGCCGGTGACCCCTCTAGTGATAGATCTATATAGAGGAATCAGGACCTCCTTCCTCCTGCCGGTGACCCCTCTAGTGATAGATCTATATAGAGGAATCAGGACCTCCTTCCTCCTGCCGGTGACCCCTCTAGTGATAGGATCTATATAGAGGAATCAGGACCTCCTTCCTCCTGCCGGTGACCCCTCTAGTGATAGGATCTATATAGAGGAATCAGGACCTCCTTCCTCCTGCCGGTGACCCCTCTAGATATGCATCCTAGAATTCTATTCGCTCTCCGCACTTCTTGGTCACACTTTTTGCCCATTTTGCAATCATCTGAAATAAGTACCCCCAAGTCCTTTTCCTCTGTAGTTCTGGCCAGCACTGTACCCCAATGTTGTTCTCTCAATGGATTCTTTTTCCCTCGTGGATTATTTTACATTTAGAAACATTGAACGGCAATTTCCACTTCTCCAACCAATCTTCCAGCAATGCCAGGTCCTGTTCCATGTTACAGACACCTCCCGGGATATCCTCTCTATCACACACCTTTGTGTCATCAGCAAAGAGACATCCCCTTACCCAACAAAGAGACATCCCCTTACCCAACAAAGAGACATCCCCTTACCCAACAAAGAGACATCCCCTTACCCAACAAAGAGACAACCCCTTACCCAACAAAGAGACATCCCCTTACCCAACAAAGAGACAACCCCTTACCCAACAAAGAGACATCCCCTTACCCAACAACCCTTTATTTCTATCCCTTACATATAGATGACATAGAACAGGACCCACTACAGAGCCTTGGGGTACACCACTAGTGACTGGTCTCTGTTCTGAGTGAACCCCATTTACACTCTGGTATCTATCCTTCAGCCAGCTGCACATTCATTAAACCTCCCAAGGGCCAAGTCTCAGCTTGTCCAACATTTGTATTCGATCGTTATGTGGCACTGTATCTCATGCCTTGCTGGAATCACGACATTCCATGTCTACAGCACCACCCTGGTGCACCACATTGGAGATATGGTCAGACGGGTCGGCCATGATCTGCCCTCGGTACTGCAGTGGTCAGACGGGTCGGCCATGATCTGCCCTTGGTACTGCCACGGTCAGACGGGTCGGTCATGATCTGCCCTCGGTACAGCCATCTGCCCTCGGTACTGCCACGGTCAGACGGGTCGGCCATGATCTGCCCTCGTTACTGCCACGGTCAGACGGGTCGGCCATGATCTGCCCTCGGTACTACCACGGTCAGACGGGTCAGCCATGATGCCCTCGGTACTGCCACAGTCAGACAGGTTGGCCATGATCTGCCCTCAATATGGCCATCTGCCCTCGGTACTGCCACGGTCAGACGGGTCGGCCATGATGCCCTCGGTACTGCCACGGTCAGACGCGTCGGCCATGATCTGCCCTCGGTACTGCCACGATCACACGGGTCGTCCATGATCTGCTCTCGGTACTGCCACGATCACACGGGTCGGCCATGATCTGCCCTCGGTACTGCCACAATCAGACGGGTCGGCCATGATCTGCCCTCGGTACTGCCACGGTCAGACGGGTCGGCCATGATCTGCCCTCGGTACTGCCACGGTCAGACGGGTCGGCCATGATCTGCCCTTGGTACTGCCACGGTCAGACGGGTCGGCCATGATCTGCCCTCGGTACTGCCACGGTCAGACGGGTCGGCCATGATCTGCCCTTGGTACTGCCACAGTCAGACAGGTCAGCCATGATGCCCTCGGTACGGCCATGTGCCCTCGGTACTGCCACGGTCAGACGGGTCGGCCATGATGCCCTCGGTACCTCCACGGTCAGACGGGTCGGCCATGATGCCCTCGGTACCTCCACGGTCAGACGGGTCGGCCATGATGCCCTCGGTACCTCCATGCAGCTTTGGGTCCAGCAAGTTGTGTGTTTCAGGCGATCGATGATCCTTTCAGGAACGATTCCATTGTATATATTCTGTATCTCACATTCTCCTTCATTATTCGCTGATCTGAAGGGATTTCCTCCTATGTGGTCCATTCATTACTATGTCAGCTCAGCTGATTGGTTCGATTTCCCAGGAGGCCGTTCCCCGAATATCGAATATTGTTCCTGATTAGATCTGCAGCACATGGATGGAGTCCCTCTATAGGAGGAGACGCAGCGCCACCTCCAGGATGATTGAGGTCACTGCAGACATGATGAAACCAAGTGACCCCCCCCACCCGACCATGGATGGAGGAATGAAGGGTCAGTGAACCACCTCCTGATCTGGTGTGGGGACCGTCTGCCCAGAGCTGCCCATACACGCCACAATCTCATACAACCATCCAACTTTTATTTCTAAATTTTCTTCAAAATCACAAAACCATCACAGACATGAAATGGTCGTTTTCATCGACCACAAGCGGAGAAGATGGCGGTCACCATCCAAAGGGGCACAAAAATCTGCTTTGGGTGAAACGTTTTTCCTCATTTTGGTTCAAATAATAAAGTGCAACAAAGATGCTAATTTATTTCCCGGTTTTGACTTCACAACCAATCGTAGCGGCAGATTGCCTCGTGTGTGGAAGATCCTCGTCATTGGATTGGCAGTTCCCAGAGGCTGGAAAGTTGTTACAATTGTCCAGTGTAAGGCGAGCTTAAAGGGGAACTCCACTTTTGCTGAGAAGAACCCCTCCCCCCTCCTGGGGGATCTCTGTACATCACAGGGATTGTAACACTTTGTAGCAGATTCCGACCTTCTGTTATCCTGAAGAAATATCTGTTTCCTGTGCAGAGTGAATGGGAGGGACTCTGCTGCACCTGCAGGGCTCTGAGGAAAGCGGCGGGGTCTGCATCCCTTTAGATGGGATTCCCCTTTGGGATTATCTCACCAAGTATTATTATACAGGATTTATGGCGCCAACAGTCTGCTCAGCGCTGTACAATCCCAGCCAATACACTTCAATACAAGAGGGTTAGTAGGGCCCTAAAAAAGACATTTTTGTTGCAGGGGATGCCAAAAATCTGACTTATATCCTAGTGCAGACTTCTGGGAGATCAGTGAGCCAATCACAGAGCAGGAAATGACATATCTGGGGGCGGTCCCTATACCATGTGTGTACACAACGCCCCCAGGCGGCCATATTGCATTTTGCAGTAAATGGCAGCGGCTGCCGATTGGAAGGAAAGTCACGTTGGGATTGGCCGATCATATACACAATATTATGTATTTTTATTTGCTGATTATTGTTCTCCTAGGAAGGTGGAGTTACCCTTTAAGGCACAAAAACCAAACGTAAATATTTTCTATAATAGCCACAAAGGATACAAATCCTCTCTCTGCGCCAAATGCCTTTGAAAACCCAGATATTACCTTGTAAAAGTAGCAGTGATGTCATCAATGGGCTGTACATAGATTGCGCAGAGAATAGAGCTGTGGGAGGGTCCCAGCAGGCTCCACCCACCACAGGAAACTATAGAAGGGGTGGAGACAAGACCAGCCTCCCCGCACAAGCATAGAACAGAGCTGTGGGAGGGGCCCAGCTGGCTCCACCCACTACAAAAAACTACAGGAGGGGGCAGAGACAAGACCAGTCCCCCCTGCACAAGGAGAGAACAGAGCTGTGGGAGGGGCCCAGCAGACTCCACCCACTACAGAAGGGGCAGAGAAGACCAGTCCCTCTGCAAAGCAGAGAACAGATATGTGGGAGGGGCCTAGCAAGCTCCACCCACCTCTGAAAACTACAGGAGGGGCGGAGACAAGACCAGTCCCCCTGCACAAAGGGGAGAGAAGAGAGCTGTGGGAGGGGCCAAGCTGGCTCCACCCACCATAGAAAACTACAGAAGGGGTGGAGACCAGACCAGTCCCCCTGCACAAGCAGAAAGGTCCGCAGTGGGCAGTCTTTATTCCAGGAAGTCTCACCCTGGATGACGGATCTGGGAGAAGATTCCGGAAGGAGTCACATGACCGATGGATTCATTATCCCGGAGTTCAGATGTAAACAGGGTGGGGGAGGAGTTGAGGGGAGGAGGGGAGGGGTTCAGGGAAGGGGTTCAGAGAAGGGGGGGAGGAGTTCAGGGAAGGAGGGGAGGAGTTGAGGGGAGGGGTTCAGGGAAGGAGGGGAGGGGGATTAAATAGAGTTATGGATATAATTTACCCCCCCATCCCCCACTGACCCCACCCTGGTGAATGGGGGTGGTAGTTCTATCCTGAACTCAGCGGCTAGACTCATCCACCTCACCAACCGCTCCGCTTCTGCCACCCCCCTCTGCCAATCCCTCCACTGGCCTCCACTCAGTGTCCTCCACCCCCCTCTGCCAATCCCTCCACTGGCCTCCATTCAGTGTCCTCCACCCCCCTCTGCCAATCCCTCCACTCAGTGTCCTCCACCCCCCTCTGCCAATCCCTCCACTGGCCTCCACTCAGTGTCCTCCGCCCCTGTCTGCCAATCCCTTCACTGGCCGCCACTCAGTGTCCTCCACCCCCCTCTGCCAATCCCTCCACTGGCCTCCACTCAGTGTCCACCACCCCTCTCTGCCAATCCCTCCACTGGCCTCCACTCAGTGTCCTCCACCCCCTCTCTGCCAATCCCTCCACTGGCCTCCATCCAGTGTCCTCCTCCCCTCTCTGCCAATCCCTCCACTGGCCTCCATCCAGTGTCCTCCGCCCCTCTCTGCCAATCCCTCCACTGGCCTCCATCCAGTGTCCTCCGCCCCTCTCTGCCAATCCCTCCACTGGCCTCCATTCAGTGTCCTCCGCCCCTCTCTGCCAATCCCTCCACTGACCTCCATTCAGTGTCCTCCGCCCCTCTCTGCCAATCCCTCCACTGGCCTCCATCCAGTGTCCTCCTCCCCTCTCTGCCAATCCCTCCACTCAGTGTCCTCCGCCTCTCTCTGCCAATCCCTCCACTGGCCTCCATCCAGCGTCCTCTGCCCCTCTCTGCCAATCCCTCCACTGGCCTCCATCCAGTGTCCTCCGCCCCTCTCTGCCAATCCCTCCACTGGCCTCCATCCAGTGTCCTCCCCTCTCTGCCAATCCCTCCACTGGCCTCTATCCAGTGTCCTCCGCCCCTCTCTGCCAATCCCTCCACTGGCCTCCACTCAGTGTCCTCCACCCCTCTCTGCCAATCCCTCCACTTGCCTCCATCCAGTGTCCTCCGCCCCTCTCTGCCAATCCCTCCACTGGCCTCCATCCAGTGTCCTCCGCCCCTCTCTGCCAATCCCTCCACTGGCCTCCACTCAGTGTCCTCCACCCCCTCTCTGCCAATCCCTCCACTGGCCTCCATCCAGTGTCCTCCTCCCCTCTCTGCCAATCCCTCCACTGGCCTCCATCCAGTGTCCTCCGCCCCTCTCTGCCAATCCCTCCACTGGCCTCCATCCAGTGTCCTCCGCCCCTCTCTGCCAATCCCTCCACTGGCCTCCATTCAGTGTCCTCCGCCCCTCTCTGCCAATCCCTCCACTGACCTCCATTCAGTGTCCTCCGCCCCTCTCTGCCAATCCCTCCACTGGCCTCCATCCAGTGTCCTCCTCCCCTCTCTGCCAATCCCTCCACTCAGTGTCCTCCGCCTCTCTCTGCCAATCCCTCCACTGGCCTCCATCCAGCGTCCTCTGCCCCTCTCTGCCAATCCCTCCACTGGCCTCCATCCAGTGTCCTCCGCCCCTCTCTGCCAATCCCTCCACTGGCCTCCATCCAGTGTCCTCCCCTCTCTGCCAATCCCTCCACTGGCCTCTATCCAGTGTCCTCCGCCCCTCTCTGCCAATCCCTCCACTGGCCTCCACTCAGTGTCCTCCACCCCTCTCTGCCAATCCCTCCACTTGCCTCCATCCAGTGTCCTCCGCCCCTCTCTGCCAATCCCTCCACTGGCCTCCATCCAGTGTCCTCCGCCCCTCTCTGCCAATCCCTCCACTGGCCTCCATCCAGTGTCCTCCGCCCCTCTCTGCCAATCCCTCCACTGGCCTCCATCCAGTGTCCTCCGCCCCTCTCTGCCAATCCCTCCACTGGCCTCCACTCAGTGTCCTCCGCCCCTCTCTGCCAATCCCTCCACTGGCCTCCATCCAGTGTCCTCCGCCCCTCTCTGCCAATCCCTCCACTGGCCTCCATCCAGTGTCCTCCGCCCCTCTCTGCCAATCCCTCCACTGGCCTCCATCCAGTGTCCTCCGCCCCTCTCTGCCAATCCCTCCACTGGCCTCCATTCAGTGTCCTCCGCCCCTCTCTGCCAATCCCTCCACTGGCCTCCACTCAGTGTCCTGGGCCCCCCTCTGCCAATCCCTCCACTGGCCTCCATTCAGTGTCCTCCGCCCCTCTCTGCCAATCCCTCCACTGGCCTCCATCCAGTGTCCTCCGCCCCTCTCTGCCAATCCCTCCACTGGCCTCCATCCAGTGTCCTCCGCCCCTCTCTGCCAATCCCTCCACTGGCCTCCATTCAGTGTCCTCCACCCCTCTCTGCCAATCCCTCCACTGGCCTCCATCCAGTGTCCTCCGCCCCTCTCTGCCAATCCCTCCACTGGCCTCCATCCAGTGTCCTCCGCCCCTCTCTGCCAATCCCTCCACTGGCCTCCATTCAGTGTCCTCCACCCCTCTCTGCTAATCCCTCCACTGGCTCCCGATTGGACAACGCATCAAATTTAAACTGCTAACTCTGACATACAAAGCCATTCATAACTCCGCCCCAAACTACCTCACCAACCTGATACCCAAATACCACCCAACCCGTAATCTTCCCTCCTCCTCTCTAGTTCCCTGGTCTCCTCCTCCCACACCCGACTGCAGGACTTCTCCAGAACCTCCCCCATCCTCTGGAACTTCCTACCCCAATCCATCAGACTGTCACCTACCCTCCTCACCTTCAGGCGCACCCTGAAAACCCACCTCTTCAGGGAAGCCTACCCCACCCTCACCTAACAGCCGACCTCCTCCACTCCTCCTACCACTCCATCCCCCACAGCCACTTCCTCCTGTACCACTATCCCCTCCCTCCTAGATTGTAAACTCCCAGGATCAGCCCCTCCCTCCTAGATTGTCAGCTCCCAGGATCAGCCCCTCCCTCCTAGATTGTAAGCTCCAAGGATCAGCCCCTCCCTCCTACATTGTAAACTCCCAGGATCAGCCCCTCCCTCCTAGATTGTAAGCTCCCAGGATCAGGGCCCTCCCTCTTAGATTGTAAACTCCCAGGATCAGGGCCCTCCCTCTTAGATTGTAAGCTCCCAGGATCAGGCCCTCCCTCCTAGATTGTAAGCTCCCAGAATCAGCCCCTCCCTCCTAGTTTGTAAACTCCCAGGATCAGCCCCTCCCTCCTAGATTGTCAGCTCCCAGGATCAGCCCCTCCCTCCTAGATTGTAAACTCCCAGAATCAGCCCCTCCCTCCTAGATTGTAAACTCCCAGGATCAGCCCCTCCCTCCTAGATTGTCAGCTCCTAGGATCAGGCCCTCCCTCCTAGATTGTCAACTCCCAGGATCAGGGCCCTCCCTCCTAGATTGTAACCTCCCAGGATCAGCCCCTCCTCCTAGATTGTAAGCTCCCAGGATCAGTCCCTCCTCCTAGATTGTAAGCTCCCAGGATCAGGCCCTCCCTCCTAGATTGTCAGCTCCCAGGATCAGCCCCTCCCTCCTAGATTGTCAGCTCCCAGGATCAGGGCCCTCCCTCCTAGATTGTCAGCTCCCAGGATCAGGGCCCTCCCTCCTAGATTGTAACCTCCCAGGATCAGGCCCCTCCCTCCTAGATTGTAAGCTCCCAGGATCAGTCCCTCCTCCTAGATTGTAAACTCCCAGGATCAGGGCCCTCCCTCCTAGATTGTAAACTCCCAGGATCAGGGCCCTCCCTCCTAGATTGTAACCTCCCAGGATCAGGCCCCTCCCTCCTAGATTGTAAACTCCCAGGATCAGACCCTCCCTCCTAGATTGTAAACTCCCAGGATCAGCCCCTCCCTCCTAGATTGTAAACTCCCAGAATCAGCCCCTCCCTCTTAGATTGTAAGCTCCCAGGATCAGCCCCTCCCTCCTAGATTGTCAGCTCCCAGGATCAGCCCCTCCCTCCTAGATTGTAAGCTCCCAGGATCAGCCCTTCCCTCCTAGATTGTAAGCTCCCAGGATCAGCCCCTCCCTCCTAGATTGTAAACTCCCAGGATCAGCCCCTCCCTCCTAGATTGTAAACTCCCAGGATCAGCCCCTCCCTCCTAGATTGTAAACTCCCGGGATCAGCCCCTCCCTCCTAGATTGTAAGCTCCCAGGATCAGCCCCTCCCTCCTAGATTGTAAGCTCCCGGCATCAGTCCCTCCCTCTTAGATTGTAAATTCCCAGAATCAGCCCCTCCCTCTTAGATTGTAAGCTCCCGTGATCAGCCCCTCCCTCCTAGATTGTCAGCTCCCAGGATCAGCCCCTCCCTCCTAGATTGTCAGCTCCCGGGATCAGCCCCTCCCTCCTAGATTGTAAACTCCCAAGGATCAGCCCCTCCCTCCTAGATTGTCAGCTCCCGGGATCAGCCCCTCCCTCCCTAGATTGTCAGCTCCCAGGATCAGGGCCCTCGCCCCCCTCGTGTATTGTATTGTTACTGTCTTGTCTCATGTTCTATCCCCCCCCCCACTATAATGTACAGCGCTGAGCAAACCTTCTGCCGCCATATAAATCCTCTATAATAATAATATTCGCAGACATAGGGGCGGAGTCACAGTGGGAGGCGACATTCTGGGTGGAGTTACACTTTAATTTGCACCTACAGAAAGTGTTTTGATAAAGTTACTTGTGATTGAACACTGGCCTGCTTCCCGCTCAGGCTGCCTCATGGGGTCCCGGAAGTTGAATCACCAACAAAACCCCCCAAATAGAAGTGACATCAGCCAATGGCAGGGGCGAGGTCTGACCGGGCAGTACGGACGTCTGGCCAGCACAGTGAGTGCAGGCTCAGGGCGTATCCATGACCTCACCCGCCGCAGGCCCCCAGACACCTTAGCTGTCCTCCTCGCTGCCTGACTGAGGAGGAGAGAGACTTCTGACTTCTACATATCATTACTGGCGGAGAAAGGCCTCTCCGTTATCCTTTTGTTGTCCGGCACTTCCCAGGACAGTCCGTAGCCGGGGCCCTTGGGAGCCCCGGGGAGGTCATTCTTTGTGGTGGCCGCAGTGGCAAGATGGCGGCGGAGAGGAAGCTGCTGGATGCTGAGGGAGCGGGAGAGGAGGACGAAGGGCAGAGCCTGTGGTGAGGAGGGGGATGGGGGACACTGGGGCCCCCCGGATAGTAGAGCCTGATGGGGGGGTCTGACGGCCTGTGTGTACAGAGAGAGGACATCACCCCAGTGACAGGAGAGAACCCCTCCCATCCCCCCCGTGACAGGAGAGACCCCCTCCCATCCCCCCCGTGACAGGAGAGACCCCCTCCCATCCCCCCGTGACAGGAGAGACCCCCTCCCATCCCCCCCGTGACAGGAGAGACCCCCTCCCACCCCCCCCGTGACAGGAGAGACCCCCTCCCATCCCCCCGTGACAGGAGAGACCCCCTCCCATCCCCCCCGTGACAGGAGAGACCCCCTCCCATCCCCCCCGTGACAGTAGAGACCCCCTCCCATCCCCCCCTTGACAGGAGAGACCCTCTCCCATCCCCCCGTGACAGGAGAGACCCTCTCCCATCCCCCCGTGACAGGAGAGACCCCCTCCCATTCCCCCCGTGACAGGAGAGACCCCCTCCCATCCCCCCCGTGACAGGAGAGACCCCCTCCCATCCCCCCCGTGACAGGAGAGACCCCCCCCGTGACAGGAGAGACCCCCTCCCATCCCCCCCGTGACAGGAGAGACCCCCTCCCATCCCCCCCGTGACAGGAGAGACCCCCTCCCATCCCCCCCGTGACAGGAGAGACCCCCTCCCATCCCCCCGTGACAGGAGAGACCCCCTCCCATCCCCCCCGTGACAGGAGAGACCCCCTCCCATCCCCCCATGACAGTAGAGACCCCCCCCGTGACAGGAGAGACCCCCTCCCATCCCCCCGTGACAGGAGAGACCCCCTCCCATCCCCCCCGTGACAGGAGAGACCCCCTCCCATCCCCCCCGTGACAGGAGAGACCCCCTCCCATCCCCCCCCGTGACAGGAGAGACCCCCTCCCATCCCCCCCCGTGACAGGAGAGACCCCCTCCCATCCCCCCCGTGACAGGAGAGACCCCCTCCCATCCCCCCCCGTGACAGGAGAGACCCCCTCCCATCCCCCCCCGTGACAGGAGAGACCCCCTCCCATCCCCCCCCGTGACAGGAGAGACCCCCTCCCATCCCCCCCGTGACAGGAGAGACCCCCTCCCATCCCCCCCCGTGACAGGAGAGACCCCCTCCCGTCCCCCCCCGTGACAGGAGAGACCCCCTCCCGTCCCCCCCCCGTGACAGGAGAGACCCCCTCCCGTCCCCCCCCCCCCCGTGACAGGAGAGACCCCCCCGTGACAGGAGAGACCCCCTCCCATCCCCCCCCGTGACAGGAGAGACCCCCTCCCATCCCCCCCCGTGACAGGAGAGACCCCCTCCCGTCCCCCCCCCCCCCGTGACAGGAGAGACCCCCTCCCGTCCCCCCCCCCCGTGACAGGAGAGACCCCCTCCCGTCCCCCCCCCCCCGTGACAGGAGAGACCCCCTCCCGTCCCCCCCCCGTGACAGGAGAGACCCCCTCCCGTCCCCCCCCCGTGACAGGAGAGACCCCCTCCCGTCCCCCCCCCGTGACAGGAGAGACCCCCTCCCGTCCCCCCCCGTGACAGGAGAGACCCCCTCCCCCCCCCCCCCCCCGTGACAGGAGAGACCCCCTCCCGTCCCCCCCCCCCCGTGACAGGAGAGACCCCCTCCCATCCCCCCCCGTGACAGTAGAGACCCCCCCGTGACAGGAGAGACCCCCTCCCATCCCCCCCCGTGACAGGAGAGACCCCCTCCCATCCCCCCCCGTGACAGGAGAGACCCCCTCCCATCCCCCCCCGTGACAGGAGAGACCCCCTCCCATCCCCCCCGTGACAGGAGAGACCCCCTCCCCATCCCCCCCGTGACAGGAGAGACCCCCTCCCGTCCCCCCCCCCCGTGACAGGAGAGACCCCCTCCCGTCCCCCCCCCCCCCGTGACAGGAGAGACCCCCTCCCATCCCCCCCGTGACAGTAGAGACCCCCCCCGTGACAGGAGAGACCCCCTCCCATCCCCCCCCGTGACAGGAGAGACCCCCTCCCATCCCCCCCGTGACAGGAGAGACCCCCTCCCATCCCCCCCCGTGACAGGAGAGACCCCCTCCCATCCCCCCCCGTGACAGGAGAGACCCCCTCCCATCCCCCCCCGTGACAGGAGAGACCCCCTCCCATCCCCCCCCCCCCGTGACAGGAGAGACCCCCTCCCGTCCCCCCCCCCCCGTGACAGGAGAGACCCCCTCCCGTCCCCCCCCCCCGTGACAGGAGAGACCCCCTCCCGTCCCCCCCCCCCGTGACAGGAGAGACCCCCTCCCGTCCCCCCCCCCGTGACAGGAGAGACCCCCTCCCGTCCCCCCCGTGACAGGAGAGACCCCCTCCCGTCCCCCCCCGTGACAGGAGAGACCCCCTCCCGTCCCCCCCGTGACAGGAGAGACCCCCTCCCGTCCCCCCCCCGTGACAGGAGAGACCCCCTCCCGTCCCCCCCCGTGACAGGAGAGACCCCCTCCCGTCCCCCCCGTGACAGGAGAGAGACCCCTCCCGTCCCCCCCCGTGACAGGAGAGACCCCCTCCCGTCCCCCCCCCGTGACAGGAGAGACCCCCTCCCGTCCCCCCCCCGTGACAGGAGAGACCCCCTCCCGTCCCCCCCCCGTGACAGGAGAGACCCCCTCCCGTCCCCCCCCCCCCCCGTGACAGGAGAGACCCCCTCCCGTCCCCCCCCCCCGTGACAGGAGAGACCCCCTCCCGTCCCCCCCCCCCGTGACAGGAGAGACCCCCTCCCGTCCCCCCCCCCCCGTGACAGGAGAGACCCCCTCCCGTCCCCCCCCCCCCGTGACAGGAGAGACCCCCTCCCGTCCCCCCCCGTGACAGGAGAGACCCCCTCCCGTCCCCCCCCGTGACAGGAGAGACCCCCTCCCGTCCCCCCCCGTGACAGGAGAGACCCCCTCCCGTCCCCCCCCCCGTGACAGGAGAGACCCCCTTCCGTCCCCCCCCCCCCCCGTGACAGGAGAGACCCCCTTCCGTCCCCCCCCCCCCCCGTGACAGGAGAGACCCCCTTCCGTCCCCCCCCGTGACAGGAGAGACCCCCTCCCGTCCCCCCCCCCCCGTGACAGGAGAAACCCCCTTCCGTCCCCCCCCCGTGACAGGAGAGACCCCCTCCCGTCCCCCCCCCCGTGACAGGAGAGACCCCCTCCCGTCCCCCCCCCCCGTGACAGGAGAGACCCCCTCCCGTCCCCCCCGTGACAGGAGAGACCCCCTTCCCTCCCCCCCGTGACAGGAGAGACCCCCTCCCCCCCCCCCCCGTGACAGGAGAGACCCCCTCCCCCCCCCACGTGACAGGAGAGACCCCCTTCCCTCCCCCCCGTGACAGGAGAGACCCCCTTCCCTCCCCCCCCCCGTGCGCTGACGGCTGTCCTGACACTGATGGTATTTACCGGACCCGGGGGGCGGGCTTTATACCCATGTGGTGGGTGGAGCTTCCAGTAAGCTGTGTGAATAGAGTTCTGATAGGTCAGACTACCTCATAATACCTTCCCTCCCCCCCCCCCCCCGTGACAGGAGAGACCCCCTCCCCCCCCCCCCCCGTGACAGGAGAGACCCCCTCCCCCCCCCCCCCCCCGTGACAGGAGAGACCCCCTCCCCCCCCCCCCCGTGACAGGAGAGACCCCCTCCCCCCCCCCCGTGACAGGAGAGACCCCCTCCCGTCCCCCCCCCGTGACAGGAGAGACCCCCCTCCCGTCCCCCCCCCGTGACAGGAGAGACCCCCTCCCGTCCCCCCCCCGTGACAGGAGAGACCCCCTCCCGTCCCCCCCCCGTGACAGGAGAGACCCCCTCCCGTCCCCCCCCCGTGACAGGAGAGACCCCCTCCCGTCCCCCCCCCGTGACAGGAGAGACCCCCTCCCGTCCCCCCCCCCGTGACAGGAGAGACCCCCTCCCGTCCCCCCCCGTGACAGGAGAGTCCCCCTCCCGTCCCCCCCGTGACAGGAGAGACCCCCTTCCGTCCCCCCCCCCCCGTGACAGGAGAGACCCCCTTCCGTCCCCCCCCCGTGACAGGAGAGACCCCCTCCCGTCCCCCCCCGTGACAGGAGAGACCCCCTCCCGTCCCCCCCCCCGTGACAGGAGAGACCCCCTCCCGTCCCCCCCGTGACAGGAGAGACCCCCTTCCCTCCCCCCCGTGACAGGAGAGACCCCCCCCCCCCCCCCCCCCGTGACAGGAGAGACCCCCCCCCCCCCCCCGTGACAGGAGAGACCCCCTCCCCCCCCCCCCGTGACAGGAGAGACCCCCTTCCCTCCCCCCCGTGACAGGAGAGACCCCCTTCCCTCCCCCCCCCCGTGCGCTGACGGCTGTCCTGACACTGATGGTATTTACCGGACCCGGGGGGCGGGCTTTATACCCATGTGGTGGGTGGAGCTTCCAGTAAGCTGTGTGAATAGAGTTCTGATAGGTCAGACTACCTCATAATACCTTCCCTCCCCCCCCCCCCGTGACAGGAGAGACCCCCTCCCCCCCCCCCCCCCCCCGTGACAGGAGAGACCCCCTCCCCCCCCCCCGTGACAGGAGAGACCCCCTCCCCCCCCCCCGTGACAGGAGAGACCCCCTCCCCCCCCCCCCCCCCGTGACAGGAGAGACCCCCTCCCCCCCCCCCCGTGACAGGAGAGACCCCCTCCCGTCCCCCCCCCGTGACAGGAGAGACCCCCTCCCGTCCCCCCCCCCGTGACAGGAGAGACCCCCTCCCGTCCCCCCCCCCGTGACAGGAGAGACCCCCTCCCGTCCCCCCCCCGTGACAGGAGAGGACCCCCTCCCGTCCCCCCCCGTGACAGGAGAGACCCCCTCCCGTCCCCCCCGTGACAGGCCATGCTGAGAGTTGTAGTTGCACAGAAGTCATCCCTCCACCTCGGGGGGGCAGAGCTGTACTCCCCTATAACTGCTGGGATGAGGATTGGAGACTCCATGGAGGAGATGCCTCCCCCCCCCCCCGTGCCGCCCACACCTTGTATGTTTACTCTGATGTGAGGGGGGACTCTGTAAGGGGGGGACTCTGTAAGGGGGGGACTCTTACCGTCCCCCCCCCCCCTGTGTCTGGGGGGGCAGGAATGTGCGCTGACGGCTGTCCTGACACTGATGGTATTTACCGGACCCGGGGGGCGGGCTTTATACCCATGTGGTGGGTGGAGCTTCCAGTAAGCTGTGTGAATAGAGTTCTGATAGGTCAGACTACCTCATAATATGGAGAAAGCTCCGCCTTATAAACATCCATCCCTGGGAGGAGATGATGTCATCAGTCTGCAGGTGGGAGGAGATGATGTCATCGGTCTGCAGGTGGGAGGAGATGATGTCATCGGTCTGCAGGTGGGAGGAGATGATGTCATCAGTCTGCAGGTGGGAGGAGATGATGTCATCGGTCTGCAGGTGGGAGGAGATGATGTCATCGGTCTGCAGGTGGGAGGAGATGATGTCATCGGTCTGCAGGTGGGAGGAGATGATGTCATCGGTCTGCAGGTGGGAGGAGATGATGTCATCGGTCTGCAGGTGGGAGGAGATGATGTCATCGGTCTGCAGGTGGGAGGAGATGATGTCATCAGTCTGCAGGTGGGAGGAGATGATGTCATCGGTCTGCAGGTGGGAGGAGATGATGTCATCGGTCTGCAGGTGGGAGGAGATGATGTCATCGGTCTGCAGGTGGGAGGAGATGATGTCATCGGTCTGCAGGTGGGAGGAGATGATGTCATCGGTCTGCAGGTGGGAGGAGATGATGTCATCGGTCTGCAGGTGGGAGGAGATGATGTCATCGGTCTGCAGGTGGGAGGAGATGATGTCATCGGTCTGCAGGTGGGAGGAGATGGGGAGGCTGGGGCTGATCTGTGTCAGACATTTGTGAACACAGCGGGTGTGGTGAGGGGGACTGCCTGCCTGGAGGGGGACCCCCGTCGCTGCCTGCCTGGAGGGGGACCCCCGTCGCTGCCTGCCTGGAGGGGGACCCCCGCCGCTGCCTGCCTGGAGGGGGACCCCCGCCGCTGCCTGCCTGGAGGGGGACCCCCGCCGCTGCCTGCCTGGAGGGGGACCCCCGTCGCTGCCTGCCCTGTTCTTCTCTGGGAAAGGAATCATTTCTGACCATTTTGTGGTGGGAGTTCCTCCTGCACTGAATTGCAGCATCATGGTACCAGATCACCTCCTCCCCCCACCACTAGAGGGGGCTGTATGTGACAGTATGGAAGAGCCACTCTGAGTGGGGGGAGGGGTCAGCACTTTGAGTGGGGGGGGGGGGGGGGTCTGGCCTGAATGTGACCCCCACACAGGGCTCTGTCCCGGCCCCATTCCATTGACAGCTGGGAGATTCCCCCCCCAACTCAGTGTATACAAAGGGGTTGTGGGGGAGGGGGGTGTAGCGGGGAGTGTAGTTGGGGGAGGGGGGGTGTAGGGGGGGGTGCGGGGGGAGGGGGGTGTAGAGGGGAGTGTAGTTGGGGGAGGGGGGTGTAGGGGGGGGGTGCGGGGGGAGGGGGGGTGTAGAGGGGAGTGTAGTTGGGGGAGGGGGGTGTATGGGGTGGGGGAGGGGGGTAGCGTGAGATGATTACTATCCAGGCCCGGCTCCTCGTGTTGAACCCTCTGGGGCCCCGCAGGCTGTGGTCTCCATGACGATGACGCGTTTCTCTTCCTCAGGTCCTCCATCCTCAGCGATGTCTCCACCACAGCGAGGACGAAGTTGCCGTCCGGGAAGAACATCCTGGTGTTCGGTGAGTAGGGTGGAATATCGGAGTGGGCCAGACAATCCCCCCCCCCCATCTCAGGGTTGGACCCTGACTGTGCTCCAGCGCTGTCACATGGAGGGGGGGAGGGGGTCACATAGTTCGAATTGTCCTGTATATGGTCCCTCAGCCGAGTCTGACGATCGTTGTGGCCGTATATGAAGACTGTGATGTGAATCGATCTGATCGGAATCCTGCGATGTCGCGGCATCTGGCGGTCTGCGGGGGAGAAGCCACGCCCTCATGTGTTCCTGATGCTTTCTCTGGGTAACCCATGGGGGGGCGGGCCGTGGGGGTCATTCTCTGGGTAACTCATGGGCGGGCCGTGGGGGTCATTCTCTGGGTAACCCATGGGCGGGCCGTGGGGTCATTCTCTGGGTAACTCATGGGCGGGCTGTGGGGTCATTCTCTGGGTAACTCATGGGCGGGCTGTGGGGTCATTCTCTGGGTAACTCATGGGCGGGCCGTGGGGTCATTCTCTGGGTAACCCATGGGCGGGCCGTGGGGGTCATTCTCTGGGTAACTCATGGGCGGGCCGTGGGGTCATTCTCTGGGTAACCCATGGGCGGGCCGTGGGGTCATTCTCTGGGTAACTCATGGGCGGGCCGTGGGGGTCATTCCTCTGGGTAACTCATGGGCGGGCCGTGGGGGTCATTCTCTGGGTAACTCATGGGCGGGCCGTGGGGGGGTCATTCTCTGGGTAACTCATGGGCGGGCCGTGGGGGGGGTCATTCTCTGGGTAACTCATGGGCGGGGGCCGTGGGGTCATTCTCTGGGTAACCCATGGGCGGGCCGTGGGGGTCATTCTCTGGGTAACTCATGGGCGGGCCGTGGGGGGTCATTCTCTGGGTAACTCATGGGCGGGCCGTGGGGGTCATTCTCTGGGTAACTCATGGGCGGGGGCCGTGGGGTCATTCTCTGGGTAACCATGGGCGGGGCATGGGCGGGGGCCGTGGGGGTCATTCTCTGGGTAACTCATGGGCGGCCGTGGGGGGGTCATTCTCTGGGTAACTCATGGGCGGGCCGTGGGGGGTCATTCTCTGGGTAACCCATGGGCGGGGGCCGTGGGGTCATTCTCTGGGTAACTCATGGGCGGGCCGTGGGGGGTCATTCTCTGGGTAAGTCATGGGCGGGGGCCGTGGGGTCATTCTCTGGGTAAGTCATGGGCGGGCCGTGGGGGTCATTCTCTGGGTAAGTCATGGGCGGGGGCCGTGGGGTCATTCTCTGGGTAAGTCATGGGCGGGCCGTGGGGGTCATTCTCTGGGTAACTCATGGGCGGGGGCCGTGGGGGTCATTCTCTGGGTAACCCATGGGTGGGGGCCGTGGGGGTCATTCTCTGGGTAACCCATGGGCGGGGGCTGTGGGGTCATTCACTGGGTAACCCATGGGCGGGGGCCGTGGGGTCATTCACTGGGTAACCCATGGGCGGGGGCCGTGGGGTCATTCACTGGGTAACCCATGGGCGGGGGCCGTGGGGTCATTCACTGGGTAACTCATGGGCGGGCCGTGGGGTCATTCACTGGGTAACTCATGGGCGGGCCGTGGGGTCATTCTCTGGGTAACCCATGGGCGGGCCGTGGGGGTCATTCTCTGGGTAACCCATGGGCGGGCCGTGGGGGGGTCATTCTCTGGGTAACTCATGGGCGGGCCGTGGGGTCATTCTCTGGGTAACCCATGGGCGGGCCGTGGGGGTCATTCTCTGGGTAACTCATGGGCGGGCCGTGGGGGGGGTCATTCTCTGGGTAACTCATGGGCGGGCCGTGGGGGGGGGTCATTCTCTGGGTAACTCATGGGCGGGCCGTGGGGGTCATTCTCTGGGTAACTCATGGGCGGGCCGTGGGGGTCATTCTCTGGGTAACTCATGGGCGGGCCGTGGGGGGGTCATTCTCTGGGTAACTCATGGGCGGGCCGTGGGGGGGGTCATTCTCTGGGTAACTCATGGGGGGGCCGTGGGGGGGTCATTCTCTGGGTAACTCATGGGCGGGCCGTGGGGTCACATTGAAGCTGCATTAAACCCAAAACTGAAAATGCCGTCTGTTCCATCTCACTGATCTGTAGACGTGGCGGTTGCTTTCATTTCCTTTTTAGTCTTTTTTCCCCTCTGCTCTCACACGCTACCCGACACGCAGCCCCGGCGCGGACACGCTACCCGACACGCAGCCCCGGCGCGGACACGCTACCCGACACGCAGCCCCGGCGCGGACACGCTACCCGACACGCAGCCCCGGCGCGGACACGCTACCCGACACGCAGCCCCGGCGCGGACACGGAGCCTTCTTTCTGGTCCATGTAGACTGTGCTGACTGTTCCGTGGTGTCGGCTCTCTCTGATCGATTTGCTCCTTTTGTCTCCATCCAGGAGAAGACGCCTCGGGGAAGAGCACACTGATGGCCAAACTCCAAGGAGCCGAGCACAACAAGAAGGGGCGTGGCCTGGAATACCTGTACCTGAGCATTCATGACGAGGACAGAGATGGTGAGCAACTCCAA
Source organism: Staurois parvus (assembly GCF_062004578.1). NCBI lineage: Eukaryota > Metazoa > Chordata > Amphibia > Anura > Ranidae > Staurois > Staurois parvus. The sequence continues at coordinate 48,144 of NW_028320198.1, forward strand.
CCACAGCCCGTGATGTGGGGGGCGCGGCCCGTGATGTGGGGGGGTGTGGCCCGTGATGTGGGGGGGGGGGGCGGCCCGGGATGTGGGGGGGGGCGCGGCCCGGGATGTGGGGGGCGACTGACTCGCTGCCCAGAGGAGCCAATAGCTTTACCTTTTGTATCCCCCTCCTGGGATGATGGATGGAGGCGGGCTCTGGGATGATGGATGGAGGCGGGCTCTGGGATGATGGATGGAGGCGGGCTCTGGGATGATGGATGGAGGCGGGCTCTGGGATGAAGGATGGAGGCGGGCTCTGGGATGAAGGATGGAGGCGGGCTCTGGGATGAAGGATGGAGGCGGGCTCTGGGATGAAGGATGGAGGCGGGCTCTGGGATGAAGGATGGAGGCGGGCTCTGGGATGAAGGATGGAGGCGGGCTCTGGGGTGATGGATGGAGGCGGGCTCTGGTTGCTGTGGCAACACTTTGGATTTGCATTGTTTTGTATATTTGCTGTTACTGAATCTCAGAGGAAAGGGAAGTGCTGCTTCCATGTGACTGATGGGTGCTGCTTCCATGTGACTGATGGGTGCTGCTTCCATGTGACTGATGGGTGCTGCTTCCATGTGACTGATGGGTGCTGCTTCCATGTGACTGATGGGTGCTGCTTCCATGTGACTGATGGGTGCTGCTTCCATGTGACTGATGGGTGCTGCTTCCATGTGACTGATGGGTGCTGCTTCCATGTGACTGATGGGTGCTGCTTCCATGTGACTGATGGGTGCTGCTTCCATGTGACTGATGGGTGCTGCTTCCATGTGACTGATGGGTGCTGCTTCCATGTGACTGATGGGTGCTGCTTCCATGTGACTGATGGGTGCTGCTTCCATGTGACTGATGGGTGCTGCTTCCATGTGACTGATGGGTGGTGCTTCCATGTCACTGATTGGTGGTGCTTTCAGAGAACGACTTGTATAGAGAGAAGGGGACTCGTCACCGGGATCGCCTGCGGGCTCCATTCACTGATCTTCACCCATTACTGACTGACCACGCTGTGCATTGCTCTGTGTGATCGCAGGCAGCGAGCTTGGTGTAGGAGCAGGGCATTGCTTCCTCATCTCACCGCTGCTCTCTGTGATGACTGACCACGCTGTGCATTGCTCTCTGTGATGACTGACCACGCTGTGCATTGCTCTCTGTGATGACTGACCACGCTGTGCATTGCTCTCTGTGATGACTGGTCAGGATGTGATCAGGAGGGGTGGAGGAAGCATAATCTGTAGAATGAATAAAGCAGGGAGATCGGTGCCCTGCTCTCAGGTACAGCTTGCCTTGCAGCAAGCAGTGACATCACCATACACGATGCAGTGACATCACCATACACAATGCAGTGACATCTCCATACACAATGCAGTGACATCACCATACACAATGCAGTGA